>NC_056466.1:32168683-32182734 GCF_008729295.1 Plectropomus leopardus
TATATTATGGACGCCCGTTTCTGCCAGTGTGATGATAAAAAAAAGATCCTGTAATCATTAAAATGAGAACTTTCTCACAAAAATGACAGTGTTGTTTCTCATTAAGAAAAATAGAAATGTGTCACATCATAACACGATAATGTAGTGATAAACATTATATTTATAAACAATGTAAGTGGTCACGCTGTAACATGACATGCTTTACGTTAAAAACAAAGTTAAAAAGTGAAAAAAAAAACCCCATCTCATTCAAACAATAAATAAAACCTGTAAGAACCCGATATGGATATTTTTTTTTTCTAGTATGGCAGCAAAACACTTCCGTAATTGTGAGATACAAACTAATTTTGAAAAAGCTCATTATTTAGAGGTAAGCCATTATTTTGAGATAAGTCATTATTTTGAAAGATAATTTTTTTTGAGATAAGTCATTATTTTGGGATAAGTAGGTCATCATTTTGAGATACTAACGTATAATTCTGATGTACTAAGTCACTATTCTGAGAATATATAAATGAAGTGATATATATGATGTTGCTTAGTGTGGGGGTGAAATGACTGAATGGGAGAAACAGACTGATACCTTGCACTTCATGCATCTTTTCCTCCTTGCACTGAGCGCTGCTCGTGTTTCTCAGACGTCTCTGGCCCTGGAAAGAGGAGGCAGGCGTTTAGCTGACACAAGGAACCCACGAGGCTCGCTCAGTAATATCGCAATCACTATTTCAAACAGGGTTGACGTGTTAGATACACAGTATGTTCTGGATGGAATCAAATTATTTCATGGAGATGAATGATTTACTTTGTGTAAATCTTCTTTTCCACTGCAGCACAGAACTGCATTTCACTACTGCTGCTACTAAAACAGTAAATAATACATGAAATGACCCCATACAATGAAAATAGGATTTAAGTGTATATACATTACACTACATGTATATATGGTTATAAACTTCCCTCTCTTCTTTGGTGGGCTTACAGCTGGTTAATGGTTAAAAAAAACCATACAGTTACAGCTGATGATGCCATCACTTTAAAAACTCAGAATTGTCCAAAAATCCAAGAAACATCCTAAAATCCTAGAAATGTCCTAAACTCCTTGAAACATTTTAAAGTTCTAGAAACATCCTAAAAACTGCAAAACATCCTAAAAATCCTAGAAACATCCTAAAAATTCCAGAATCATCCTATAACCCTGGAAATGTCCTAAAATCCTAGGCATGTAATCAAATCCTGGATACATCCTAAAATCCTTGAAATGTCCTAAACTCCTTGAAACATAAACTAACTAAAGTCCTAGAAAACATTTTAATATCCTCGAAACATCCCAAAAACTGAAAAAAAATTCCTACATTCTAGAAACACTGTAAAATCCTAGAAATGTCCTAAAATCCTAGAAACGTGTATAGGGCTGCTGTGACTGGCCCGTGGACCCCTGTTGTTTTGCAAGTGTCCCCCAAGCAAAGCAAGTTGAGTATCTCTGTCCTAAAGTGTACAAGCACTCTGTGCAAAGCACAAACGGTGAGCTTTTTAAAGCAGGTTACTGCAGAATACACACAGTGAGAGCACGCTACAGCTGCATGGCCACACACTGTATTTATTTAGAAATGTAGTATACAGTATCATAGCAACTTTGAACACTCTTTGTTAACATGAGGAAAGGACAAACAGGTATTCTCATTAGAAAACTAAACAGGTGGTGATATGGCCAAAACACTCAACGGTCTCATTCAAATATTTAGGAGTTAGATGAGAAATTGAAAACTACAAAAAGGAAACCTGTGTGTGTGTGTGTGTGTGTGTGTGTGTAGCAGTGACATTTGGCACTTGGTGCACAGAGGGAGCGGTGTCACAGCTGTGCTCAGGTGTAATGTATGATTTGGGAAGAGTGTTGTCTGTTCTCTCTCAGAATGTGTTGTTGATTTGCCGTTGAAACCTTATCAGAGTGTGTCAGGGGGGGCATTTTTCTGTAGGCCGACACAGAAGTTAGTGTCGGCCTGCTCCCTAATCAAAAAGACGATGGGATTTTTCTATTGGATTTTGGATTATTGCAGAAAATAAGATCAGTTATACACAGATGTTTATGATACTTTAATTCTGTTCAGCAAGATAATCTTTACAAATGATCACCGCTTTTCGGATTTTTGAAGCACAAATACAATCGCCGGAGGTAGAAATCAAACGTTATAAACGAAATACACCACAGTCGCACAACTTCATCAACGCCATCACAATGAGGCACCGTGCTCAGCTTGATGATGTTGTGCCGCCTCTTTTAAACCTTTGAAACCTACGCAAATTAGCATGATTTCATTCAAAAACATGGAAAAAAGGCAATGAGCAACTTATCAAGAAATGACCCGAAAATTAGAAAGAAATCACTAATAAAGTTACAAGGAAATTTCTTTGAAAGAAAAGAAAAACAAACAACGATATACACACACACACACACACACACACACACACGTTCTGTAACAGTTTTAAATATTTTATTTTATAAATTAGAACAATAGGTTTTTTGGCATTTTTCCTAGTTTTTTGATAATTTTCTAATCATCTGTCTACCTCTCTCCTTTTTTTTTTTTACCCTTTAAAGATATTTTTGCATTTTGAGGGACATTTCTTACCATATTTATATATTGATATTGATTGCCTTTTCCCATTTGTGTGTGTGTTGTTTTTTTTTAAAGAAATCAAACCCGTTTGCTCAAATTTCACAAGTTTAATTACTCATTAGAGGTGTCTCAATGTAGCACAAGAAAAGTGATGTCAGTCCAGGTTTTCAAAGGGTTAAGCCACATAAAAGCTTCAAAACTGAACAATTTTAGACATCTAACCAAAACCAAATTAAAAAACCCATTGACTTCAATACAAGGGAACCAGGAGTGGGAAGATGCTAACAGATTTTGGGACTCATCCCTGCACCACTTCATTAGTGACAGAGTGAGTGTGAGGGACACTCGTCCCTCTTGTCACAGTGAAACTCCCAAGACACTTTCTCATCAGTTTCATCATTCATATCACAGAAGAATAGACTGAAAGAATATAGAATGAAAAGATGTGAAGCTGAATCCTATCTGATTCCTAGCTGCTGACATGGCGTATGTTCAGTCTACTTCTGGATAATCATAAATCAACCCAATCCTCAGAAAAAAAGACTAATATTGTACATTTCTGCAAACCACGGATATGTGACATTTATACGTTATTATGTCGTGGAAATGTTGAAACTTAACGTTGAAACAACTCTGGGGTAAATGTGTGGTTAGTTTTAGGCACAAAAACTACTTTGTTATAGTTGTAAAAAAAAATCACGTTTGGAAGACAGTGATGACTGGCGAAATCACAGCTGGTTTTGTTGTTGGTCTCAAATGTATGAAAAGAGCAAATATAATGTGACCGTGGTGTACAGAAACACAGTGACAACATTTTCCTCTGGTGACTGGGCTGCATACATTTATGGATGCAGCTGGCATTAACAGCAGTTGAAAATACTGCGGGGGGGATGTTTTTTGTTTGTTTAAGAACTGACGGTCTCGCAGATGTGACATGAGCCGAAGCTCTTTCACAGTTAAACGCGAGCTCATTCACAGTGTTTCATGGTCTGAGGCCAATATGTAAAACTGACATGTACTATAGATGCTGCTGTATTCTATGTCATTTACTGAGATGAACATGCCACTGTAGCCATACCAGTCTGGTGTGTGAGTGTGTGTGTGTGTGTGTGTGCGTGCGTGCGTGCGTGTGTGTGTGTGTGTGTTGTGTGTTTGTGTGTGTGTGTGTGTGTGTGTGTGTGTGTGACATAGAATAGAGGCACTAAGTTGCTGTTTGTCTCAGTCAGGACATTTCCCCTCCTTATTGGTGTCAAATCATGGAGATTCAGCATTTCACAACGTGGTTCACTTTTGTATTTTTGTACATCTGTTTATTTTCCTTGTTATATATTTTGTTTTGTTTGGCTTCTTGTTTTTTATTTATTTGTTTCCCTATTTGTTTTCTCATCTGTCAATTAAAAAAAAGTGGTTCACCTCCTGGCTTTTTACCAGCTTGTCATCTTCATATTGAATGTTCAAATATTTTTGTTTCTACAGGACACTGCTTAAAAAACCAAAGTCTTCGGGTGAGGTTGTAATCCTTAGGATTTTCATTTTGCCAAACTACCCGACTCAGAATTATGCCAGTCGAATCAGATTTGGCATTTCAACACAAATATTTAATGATTCATTTTTCCCCATATAAAGATTTAAATTTTGAATGGGCTCAGTGGGAAGTCTTATGTGAAATCTGCATTCAAGTAGTACAGTAAGCAAGCTAACTGTGCTAACAACAAGTTGGAAATGTGCAACAACTTATTTGCCGACACTAGATATCAGACAAAAGCCAGAGACTGTGGCGTATTGAAGTTACTGTGAGCTGTAAATTCACCACAGCAGAACACAGAAGAGTTTTTCACTCTCCTGTCCTCCTCTGTGCTGCTGCCTGCATGGCCACAACTCCCTGTACCAAAGAGTAGCATGAAAGTCAAGAATGCTCACTCCGATGCAAAATCTGGGGACCAAAACGTCCCCAGAAGCACACCGACAAACAAAAACGTAAAAATAAAAACAAAACAGCAATGGCTAGACTTGAAGCAATCTCAGTTGTCTCTGACAAATGATTCAAATCTCTGCTTTTCAAGGGGCAGCCCTACAGTTTATTGTATTTTTTCCCCATGCAAAGGCTGTTAAATTTTACATTCTGTAATTCTTAATCATATTTTTCTCTGGGGTAGGCCATCCTCACTCTAGTCAGATTTCCTTCATTTAAAAAAACTGTAAATGTTTGGATGATAAAACAAAAGTGAGAAGCATTCAGACAGGTCAAAGGACAGAGGTGCTTCTTGTGTTTCTGCTACATCACATCTGGATTACTGCATCGTCTTTTAGTCTGCTCTGCATTTCTTCCGTCTCTTTTTGTTTCTGATTTTAAAAATGTATTAAAAAATAACCCTCGGGGTTAAAAAGTGTTGTTTAAAAGTCCTCTTCAGGGAAACTTTGGTGCAGCAGTGTTGTGGTCTTGATGCTCAGTGCTGGATCTTCTGGTGCCTCTTGAGGTTGCTGGGGTGGGAGAAGCGCCGGTTGCAGATGGAGCAGCTGAAGGGCCTCTCTCCGGTGTGCACGTTGTGGTGGATGTCCAGCTGGCTCTGGCACACGAAGCTCTTGCCGCACAGCAGGCAGGTGTAGGGCTTCTCCCTGGTGTGCCGGGCCATGTGCTTCTGCAGGTCGGACTCCAGGAAGAAGCGCTTGGGGCAGCTGGTGCAGCCGTACGGACGCTCCGTGGTGACGGCGTGGTAGAAGGCCAAGTGGAGGCTGTTGGGGAAGGCTCTGTGGTGGTTTACATTATGGAGGCTCGCGGGGCGCCACAGAGCCAAAGAGGAGTTGAAGCTGGAGGTAATTCCATCACTAGATGTTCTTGGCGTGTCCTCATGAGGGAGAACAGACCCTGCCTGCGGAGAGGACCTCACTTGCACTAACCTGTGTCCTGCTGATTCCAGCCCAGCACACTGAATCATGGGTAATGTAGTTGTTTCGTGTCTGTCTTTCTCTTCACCTGCCTCTGTCTTTATCTGGTCTACATCTAATAACTCACACTCCTCTCCCTCCTGGTCTGACTCCTCTCCATCAATGACTATCACGTCTGACAGGGAGGACTCGGAGGTGTCTAACGCGGCCTCATCATCTCTCTTGCTGTCCATTACATCATCGCAAGAAGCTGGCACGGCGTCCCTGCTTGGCGTCATGCCAGCATCTGAGTTCAGCGGCTCGCTGTCCTCTACTTTGACATCACATCCTGTTAACTCCAGCTGGGAACTGTGGGCAGTGTCACTGCTGCTGCTGTCAAAGGGGACCGTGTCAGATCCACTGACCTCCGTTTCGCTGCGGCGTCCGGCTGGCTGGCCGTCGCTTGAATCCGTCGAGGCGGTGGGGAGCGAGGTGGCGGCGTGGGCCTCTTCTCTGCTGCTGATGCAGGTGTCTACTGGTGCCTCATGGTCATTGGTTTCCATCTCCATCGTTCCCTCCACCTTGACGATCCGCAGTTGACCCTCCTCCACAGGCTCTGCTGACTGGGAGGACAAACTCATTACTAATATGAGTACAGATAGCTCTTGCTCCCCAAAATGACACCAAAACACGCCAGTGGCTCTCATATGACTATTTCGGTACAAACATTCACCCGCCAATGTGATGGATAGCCTGCAGATTTACTCGCCAAATAGAAAATCTACCCGTATTTGGCGTTTGGCGGGTGATCATTTTGGACCCTGCGTGACAAGACGAAAGGCATTGTTGGTATCGATTCTGATGCAAAAGAGTATTTTTTCAATGTATTTGTTTAGTTATTTTCTCATTATTTCTGCTTATTCTATTGCTCTTGCACTACTGTTACAAAGGTTCTATCTGGGATTATTATATTTTATTTAATTTTCTGTTATTTTCCAGTTTTAACTTTACATTTCTACTGCTTCATGATTCCACTGGCCACTTGCTACCCATGGAAGAGGTCTGTGGAAAGGGATGGGGTTGGACTCAATAAGGTTTATAGTTAGGGTTAAGGTTCTGATTACTCTTTGCAGAAAAAAAGTCTGTTTTCTTTTTGCTCTAGGTACCACTTGCTTGTTTCTATTTAAAGAAAAAAGAAATATAAAGGAGTATCATATCCAATACAATTTTTTATATTGATTGGTGGGAATTTTTTTGACAGCCCTTTTTGGAAGTTTCTCAGTGTCAAGGTGACATCTTCAGTTATCTTGATTTGTCCAACCAAAAGTCCAAAATCCAAAGAAATGAATTGACTGTGACAAAAAAAAAGAGAAAACAAGACGGAAAACAAGCGGCTGATATCTTCTCTAACTTGGCTTAATAACACTGGAAATCTTTAGCTCATGTAACGGCTATACGAGGCCTGTACACTGTAAAATCTGACAAGTTGATCTTACTTTTAAAAAATCTCGGAAACTGACTTGAAAAAGGTAAGCAAATATAACTATTCTTACATTCTGTTAACTTCATATCTATTTGTAAAGTTTACTCGAAATTTTGAAATTAACTTGCTGTTTCCAAGTGGTAACAACTTAATGGAAAGTTAGTCTGATTTAGTGCAATCTGTAATTCCTAACTAATGCCATTAAATTTCACACACTTCACCTTTACCATGTTTAAGAAAATACAAATATGACTGACTAGTTTGCAACCGTCAGAATACAGATATATAGCACATGTCATGTTTACTGAAGTTGCAAAATGTTAGAAAGATTGATTTGATTAAATTTTTACATTTTTAAGTCGAACAACTTCACAAAATTAAGAAAATATAACTCAATGTTAAGTAAACTTAACAATTAGGTATAAAGTAAACATCAATTAAGACTAATAGTTATATTTACTTAAAATGTTCAAGGCAATCTGTTTCCTAGATTTTTCAGGTAAAAGCAACTTGTAAGATTTCACAGTGTATGATGATGGGTTTTTTTGGGATTGGTGCACTGTGGAATAGATACCTCGGTTTTGGTGGTGGTGACCACCTCCTGATCAGGATCTTGGTCCACATTGATAGGCTGGATCTTCTGCACGCACTGCTGAGTCCCCGGCTCTCGGTTCAGAAACCTGGTCCTGCCTTGAAGAGCGGAGCCTGATGGAACAGTAAAAAGAAGAAGAATTGGCCTCTAAATACTACAACTAAACTCAATTAATAAAAGGGATAGTTCCAAGCTTTGGCTGAGCATGGATACAGCAAAGCATAGACTGTATATAAAGATGGACAACATGACAGTTCCCCCAGAGTGTAACAATTCAATCTGGATCGTCCCCTGGTGTCTGTCTGCAGTGAAGGTCATAAAGCCCGCTCCTTCATGTTAGTAAATGGGACATAGACCAAACTAAAAACTCAAAGTAAATGCCAAATAAATCTTTCCCAAAGATGGTTTCTGACACTGGAGGTAGTTCTCATCTCTCAGTTTTAAATGAGTTGTTCAATTCTACAAAAAGGGGATTTTTTGCCATGATCGACAGCTGTGACAGCCAATCCGTGCCCTCGAATTCAATGGGGCTGCTCTTGGCTGCACTGATGCCGAGATCCTGTTTGACACCAACTTCTACTGCCATTATTATTAGTCATGCCTCAGCTAATAATATACATATGACTGTTGTTATTTTTATGTCTATTACAATTGTTATATGTTCAGTTATTGTTACCATTATTGTTGCTGTGCATCTCTCCCACTCTCTCTTCCACTCTCCCTCTTCTCTCTCTCTTTATATATCATTTTCATTGATCATTTTTTGACTTAAGTAATCTACGGTGATTTAATTGTTTTTTACAATATCTACTGTACATCTGTCCATCCTGGAAGAAGGATCCCTCCTCAGTCACTCATCCTGAGGTTTCTACCATTTTTCCCTGTTACAGGGTTTTTTTTGCAAGTTTTTCTTTAGTCTGTGTGAGGGTCTATAGACAGAGGGATGTTTTATGCTGTAAAGTCCTCTAAAGGCAAACTGGGATTTGTGATAATGGGCTTTATGTATAAAATTGACTTGACTCTGGCTCCAAATGACTTCACGACAGCGCAAGATGGCAACTGCTGTATCCGGGATACTTAAGCTTCACCTCAGCATAGTGGGTGTAAGTGGGGATGCGTCGTCCATCTTTTTACACAGTGTATGGTTCAAAGCTGCTGTAAAATACTCTATAAACACACAGCTCTGACTGCATTACAATTTCAGTATTACTGCGCCAATTAGTCACCTGTTGTCATACAAGGCAGCACTACAAAGGGGAAACGCCAACTGAAGCCCAAATCATTTATCACCCTTCAGAACTAGAACGTTCATAAATGTGCAACACTTTCATTTAATAAATGCAAAAATAACCACAAAGATACCACAAAAGAAACACACAGAGCCCAAAAGGGGGTTTATGAATGAGCAGCCGCTGAACCCACCGCATCCTGTCGCCTCTCTGCTGCCCGTTCCAGCAGCCGCAAACCAAAGTGGGCAAACTCCACCAATGATCTGTGGTAAGTTAACAGTGCCACCTGAATGACTTTAATTTTAGCCTACCATGTTTAATTTTCTCTAGCTATGTTGCCAGTTGTTACTGATATTATTTTTTGGTATTATTGTAGTTTCTCAGCATGTAACCTGGCTACACTGTGGACAAAAAGTGACAAAGCAGTCCGTCTCACACCCTAGCATGAGGATTTGTGGGGCCTTAACCTTTGCTAATTAGGATGGACTGGCACTGTCAACATACAAGGACATAGAATTCGTCAGTATAAGTGAGGATGTGAACAACTCTGAGGTTTAAGAACACGTCATGAATCAGACATAGACTTTTCTTTGGACTTTTCTGAAGAACAAATTTAAGAAAAAACTTCAGAAGATATTAGTGAATGAGGCCCATTTTTATTCAGACATCCTGCGATCACCACTATTTTTACGCTAGTTGAACCAATGAGCATGTCACAGCCTCTTAAAAGCAGTCAGTATGTTTACATGGTGTTAGAAATAATCAAATTATTGTGTCAGTCCGACCAATCTGGACTTTTAATATACAGGTCAACATATTAGTCCGACTGAAATCAGACTAAATTGAATTCTCGAAAGCGAACTAACACACCCAGATAGTGCGATTGGAAGTCAAGCTATTCCATCATGTAAACACCGTAGAGCCTGATCTCACCAAGACCTGTCACTGGAGAAGTGCCAACAGCAAAACCACTGTTTCCTTATGGTACAGCACGCCTCTCTTGCTGCTGCATGATGCATTTTTTATGGTGCTTTTTGGGTATGCCATGGCCCCACCTTAGGGGCGTCACTTAAATGGTTTCTGTATCCTTGGGGATACAGTCATTGGACAGGCTGTGGGGAGAGGGGCATTAGGTGGGTGCACTTAATATCCAGAAAAACACTGAGATGGGTCAGCTACTCAGGTCATGTGACTTCATGTCAGCGTTTAAAAATATACTCATTATTGGTATCAAAATTCAAAACTGTAATCCTACGTGAACAAAGTCGATCACCATGAGGTACACGTTTTTTTTTCATATTTATTATATTTTGGAGGGAAATTTGTTTTAGAAAATCGTTTTTTTTTTTTTTTAAGAATTACTTTTTACGTTCTTGTAGAAAAATAGCAATTTGCATCATCACATTGCCCAGATAAGGGTATATAATCAGCCATAATCACTCCCAGATATACTTACAGGCCTCTTCTCTACAGATGATCAATAATATAAAGGTCTAAAACATTGATTGCTATTTATTTTTATATTCCTTTGTTTTTCTGTTTTTCCAGTGTTCATTACACTTAGAGGCTGCTACACCGGTTTGCTCCACTGCACCAGATAAATTCTCCACTCCACTGGCCGAAACTATCCATGATAGGATATTAATAGTGTAGGGGCACCACAGTGATAATGTAAGTATGACAACAGAAATTATATGTTTTGTTTATACATTTTTGCATGTCATTGTTTATTTAAAGACTAGATTTGTGTCAAGCGTTCCAAACATACTGTATGTTAATAACCATTGTTCAAGATTTTTTTCCATTAAAAAAAACATATCATGCAAAACATAAAAGAAAATGGCAAATAAATCGCAAATTAAATTGTAAAATATAACAATTAACTAATTTCCCAAATTATTTATACATGCCTGCTCATTTAAGCAACACAAGAAGAGATGACCAAAAACATCAGAAAGTAATTGGTAAAAAAAGAAAGAAAGAAAATGACCTAAAAAATCATTATTATTATTTTTTTTAATAATAAGAATAATAAAAGTGATTAAACTATTATAATAATTTTGTAACATAATTGAAAAGATCTGATTGTGATTTTCATAAAGATATTTTTCCCTTGCTCTTTTCCCTTTTTTCAATTTGTGAAACATTTATTACCAAGTCGCTGATGCCTTTTTCCCCACATGTAAAGCGGGCAGTGTATCTCGGGAGATACAAACTGCAATATGGAAACTAAAGGTTATATTTTGAAAAAAAAAAAAAAAAAGCAATGAACTAATTCCCCAAAATGTTCATATATGCCTGCCAATTTAAGGGTTGATGGCTGATGATTTAAACCTTGAGCACATGAAAACATAATCACATGTGCACTGGGGCTGTGGTGGACTTTGGAGTGTCCAAAGTTATGTGTACCACATGTGTCCATCATATGACGGTTTCAGACCTCTGGTCACGGCCTTATCTCGGTGTTGAGGAACCTGGTTACAGTAGGCTACCTGGTGTAAACTTACTCCAATAGAAACCGGGATACTGTGGCATTTAAACACTTCATACAGCTTTCTGAACATTGTTGGGTTCAGCCTTGTGAACATATTCAGGTTAAGGTTATGGGTGTCGGGGCTACATACCCGCCTGTGAGTCCCTGTTGTGCCGGTTGAGGAGGCGGACCCCGGGGAAGCGGCTCCCGAACGAGCCGTCCCAACCCTTCACTCTCTCCGCTCGGTACCGGGCGATTTGCAGCTCCAGCAGTTTGATTTTCCTGCGCAGGAACTCGTTCTCCTTCTGGCTCCGGGACATTTCCACATGAACCACCGCGTATCCGTCGTCCACAACTTTACAAATTTCTGCGACGGCCGCGTTCGCCAGCACCTCCATGATGGAGGCGATCTGAGAATGGAAGTTCACGGCAGTCGACATGTTTACGGCGAGCTTGGTACACTCGGCCCTTTAAAACGAAGAAACGGACGTCTGTTGTCCTTAAAATGGCACCGACACTTCCGAAACGTCACGGTGCTATCTGAAATGCATAGCTGGAGAGTTTGACTTTGTCAGAATTACGGAGAAAAACGCGGACACTCCGACTGGGGAGTCTTTGTTGATATGGAGGCTACACAACAGGGTTCAAATGGACAGTATTTTTCCAGTGAGAGTACAGTAAAACAGCGCCCCCTCTGTCCAGGAGCGGAACCGCCACACACTACAGTACAGACGGTGGGACCGATTACAGGCAGAACTTCAGGGACTGTGCTATATTTATCAGGGGAGGAGGGTGGCTGGGGTGTTACCATTATGATACCCAGAATCTAAGACAATATTTAGTCTCATATAAAAATATCCATATAATATGAGTGTGTACTGGTGCCTGTGTACTGCCAAGGAGCCGTTTAGCAAGGCATCAAATCCCTAAATGCTTGGGTGCCGCTCTGACATCTCTTCAGCAATGCATGTGTATAGGTCTTGCTTTTGGATGTCTTTATTGCGGGCTTGTGTGTGTGTGTAATTTGAAAAGGAAAAATAACAGCAGAGTGACAAAAAAATATATATTTCCCCCAGGCTTTATTTCTAAATATTAACTAAAGCTGAACTAAAGAAATAGAAAAAAGTCCAAATAGAACATTAAAAGAGATCAAATAATAATAAAAAAGATTAATTTACCACACTACTAGAAATAATTAGGCCACATTTAGACTTAAGAAGAAAAGGCAAATTTAAAATGTGAAATGATCATTTGAAAATGTGAAGTGACAACAACAACAACAACAAAAAGTAAAATTTAAAATGCAAAAGCTTAAATGGAAATTATCAAACTGAAATCGAAAATTGTAAAGATGAAATTGAAAATGGCATTGGAAATAAGAAAAGAGCAGCATCAAATATAGTATTATTATTTTGTTGTATTACACCACTGAATATGAGTATAAAGTAGCATAAAATGGAAATACTCCTAATTTGTTATTCAGTGCAATACTTGGGTAATATTTTAATAATACACATGAGATGGGAGATATGTAAGAAAAGAAAAGAAAAGAAAAGAAAAGAAAAGAAAAGAAAAGAAAAGAAAAGAAAAGCAAAGAAAAGAAAAGAAAAGAATAGAAAAGATTTTATTAATGCCACACAGGGGACATTCACACATTACAGCAAGCTCAAAAGTAAGAAACAGAAAAAAAAGCAACAAAAAAAGGAAAAAAAGAAAAAGTGATTTAATTGCAAAAAACGATAAAATATTATAAAATACAAATTAGGTAAAATGAAAAAAACATAAAATCTAAAATCTCTATACACATCATACACCTTTTACTCACACAGATAGGCCTACTGTATGTTAATGATGATTTTTGTTAAAAAATAAAACAAAAACTCCGTTCCAGCAGGTGGAGGTGTGACCACAGCTCTACGTGCTCGGCCCACAGCAGAAGAAAATATCAGGAATTTGGGGCTAGCGCTTTAAATCTCGCGACATTTGTGTACGTAGCCGGCTGATGCTTCGCAAGGTCAGTCGCACATGCGTGAGCTGCTGCTGTCGGCTGGCAGTGACCTGAGCAGAGCAGTCTGTTAGGAAAGCACTTTCTAGAAGCAACGACCGAGCTCTCCTCTTCTTCAGTCCGCTTTATAAGTAAAACTTAGAGTCTTCTCAGAGATGGCCAGAGGAAGCCGCAGCCGTTCTTCAGCGCCAGCCAGGTAAATATTACAATAACTTGCACTACTGAAAGTAGTGCTATATTGCAGGTGGTCTTATGTGTCTTGTTTGACATGCAGAAAGTCATTCAGACTGAAATATTAAATGGCATTGAGAGACTTGATAGGTTGTCTGAAGTCGGGCTTAATAACGAACTTATACTCTCATACAGCTTAATTATAGTTGCGTCATAAGTCACTGACATTAAGCGAAGCTGGGTTCTGGCAAGGTCACTACGGAAAAGATAGGGTTTCTGTAAGGGAAGTCATGGCAGTAGTTTGTAGGTTTGTGTGCCGTCAGTTTTTTAGAGGAGCTGTAATAGTTATTGGAAGCCTTTATAACTCCGTACGCTTCAGCTGCTACACTGCTTCAACATATGGCACTCAGTGGTATGGAGGCAACATCGTGCCAAAATTTCTGACCGTTTTTTTTTTTTTTTTAATTTTGTTTTGGCCTTGTTAGTGAAGCAGAACACTGACATTAGGCAGTTGTCTTCCTTAGGTTGTGACCAGAGTATTTAGTGCAACAGACATGTAACTAACAATGCAACTAACAAAATAATAACGTAGTTTCACTGTTTAATATTGACAGGCTC
>NC_056466.1:32800008-32880008 GCF_008729295.1 Plectropomus leopardus
AAACAAAATCACCACAGAACAAAGTCAGTGCAGACACACACAGAGACCAAATATTATCTTTCTTTTTTCTACATCAATTGCTTGTTTAATGTATTTTTTGTTCACAATGATGAACACTTCAACAAAAGCAGGTTGAGGTGAGTACAAAAACTGGGATTATGTGTTTTCAAGTGAAGAACCATCTGTTCTCTTGTCGTCCACTCTTATTGATTTGCACTCCTGAACTGAATCTAGCGGTGTAACGACAGGGTATGAGAACAGCACTGTTATGCTTATCTGCAGGGTGGAGTGTCTGTTTAGAAAGTCAGATATCCTCCATCAGCATGTGTTCAAATGGAACCTGCTGGAGGGTTTCGTGGTCTGTTTTGGTCTCAGATGACCAAATTAGTTCCCCTACTGGCATAAGCAGGCTTTTTGTTTGGAATAAAATACCGTGTGTGTTTGTGCCTCTGTATGTATTACTGATGTTGTGGGGACATTAATCTCTACAATGTGGGGACTCAAGTCCCCAGAAAGTAAGTAAGAACATTTTGGGACAAACACTTGGGCTAAGGATGGGGTAAGGCTTAGAACCGTTTCACATTGCACACTGAAGCAGTGCGTGATGGAAATCTCATTGAACTGCAGCGTGTTTCACACTTGTGGTCTTCACCTTGACAGCGTCGTGGTTGCAATGCTTCTGCAGGACTGCCTGCTGCTATGAGTTCTGCATTTCCACATTCATAAGCACAAATTCCACTCATTAATGAAGTTGCGCAAAGTCCTGCATTGTCAACATAGTCCTGCAAATATTTAAAAAATAAAATGCCTTGTGTCAACAACTGATGGAATTCTGTCCACAGAGACATCGTCAGAGGGCCTTTTTTAAAAAAAAAAAAAAAAAAAAAAAAAAAAAAAAGAAGCAGGAAAGTTTGAGTAAAACAGACATCTTTGAATTTCCTCATTTCTGTGGCAAAGAGAGACGTTTAAACTAGGGTAAAAGGTGGTATAGAGTCAATACAATTATCAAAACACCATTTTCTATTTCTTCTGGCAACTGCGAGTGTCACACAGAAAAAATCGTCGTACCACTGTTTCTCTAGATGTGCCAGCTGAAAGCACTGTTGTATGCATGCCAGGCCAGTAGCTGGCAGTGTAACTTTGTAATGACACACCATTATTTGGTGCATGCAATTCATCCATCTTTGATAATCACAGCAGTGGTGCAACAAATCTACACTTGGCTGGAGAAGCATTAATACACTCTCTAGTGTCAGCAGCACAATCAGCTTGGTAGTCAGTCATTGTTGTGATCATGCGGTGGTGATGTCACCATTCTCACAGGATGCGTGCATCGCCAGTTTACACGGCAATAGTAGGGGTGGCGTTTTCTCAAAAAATTACACTCTTGACACTTCACACTGTTATGTGAACAAAAGGCCAAACAGCAAGAACTGTCGCCATGTCAACGGCCGCTAATATTTGACGAGATATTTCAGTCTAGACCAAAGTGATGGGCGGATCCACCAACCAACATCGTCATCTCCACAGCCAAGACACTACCTTAGAGGGTTAACACTTTATTTCATCCAAAATGAAACCATTGATTAAATTACATTTCATCTTGACTTTAAATTTTGCATATATGTCAAAGTAATAATTACAGTTCTGTTACGCTCCAAAGTGCTGCCAAATGTAAACTTGTTTTACCTCTAACTTTTCTGCCAGAATGCCAGAATATCAGGGGGACAGTTTTGACATGTTTTGATGTCTGAATTCAAGGGTTGACGATGGCTCACGGCTTGTCGAGCTGGGCAGAGCCTTTGTGGATAGAGGCATCTCATGGGCATACAGTGCACAAAAGAAAACTAATCTTTGATTAAAATGTCATTATAGCTCTTTAAAGTACGTTCTGCCCACAGTGAGTTTGTCACTTCCATGGAGCCTTTTTTTTTTTTTAACTTTGTCATGTCAGTAAATCCAAACACATTAAAATACAAGGAGTCTGTAGCTGTGAATGTGTTTGTTTGTGTGGTATGGACTTGGTTTGGCCTTGAAATGGACTTAATGACTCACAGTGTCTATCTGCTTCTCACCTGATGCATGCCTGGATTGGCTTGTGGAACTGTGACCCTAAGCAAAGTAAGCAAGTAAAGAAATGGCTGGATGGAAAAGGTGCATAATAAAGGATATTGTTTGAAGCTTATGTTGCTTTAAGTAAATACAGGCATGGCAAACAAATATCCCTGTCAGGATTATGCACTAAGGGAAGGGAGGGTAATCGTTTGTTTTTCTGAAATGCTTTAGAAACGCAAACAGAAAAGGTATAAAAGCCTTCGCTTCACAGGTATAGAAACTTTTCAAGAAAGGGGGCAACATGGAAGAAAGTTCATCTCAGCGTGCAGCTTAGCCTCTTGCGCCTCATTGGGTCTAGATTGATCCCTTCAAGAAACATCTCACTGTGGCTTTTACCTTGTCATTTGAACCTTGGTGGCTGATTATCGAGACATTTTCATCCTTTTCTCTCCACACTCAATTACTGTTCATCCTTATCACTGGCTTGTTCCCTGAGGATGATAAGACACACTCAGTTCTCAATTGTGTGACAACAAAATCATAGATCGTGCTTTTCCTGATTCAAACCACAACAGAATTTTGATTAAGTAGCTGCTATTGAGATCAGAAGCTCAGTTGGTAGAACAGAAATGACTTTAATGATTGATCAGTCCCACTGGCTGTGCTGTGCATGCTTCAGTGACTGGGACGATGTTTTGGTAAATTGCCTATGGTAGAATTTTTAGATTTTTGATATCCTTAACCACCAGGGCTGCCCTATAGCAAGAAATTATCTTTGGTCCCCAAGTCTCAGGAGCTTCAGAGAGGCTTTGCTCCACTGACTGACTGGCTCAGAATATATTCTTGTCACTTCCACCACTGCTTTAGATTCATGTTGAACACCCATAGTGCGTGTGCTACATGACACATGAAATATTTACAATATCTATGCAGGTCTTTACTCCTGTATTCCATCACTTATTTTAAAGGTATCATCATGTTGTTGCATTTTTTGACCATGTTGTAATTTGGTTTTAACAATCTGTTCAAACTCTGTTTCCAAAACCACCTAACTGGAAGACAATTAAAGGGACATATATTTTTCGTCTTACCTGTAGTGGTGTTTTTCTGTCTAGATAGTTTTAGCATAAGTTGCCAAGTGTTGGAAATATCTTCCGTAGAGATGTCTGTTGTCTCTGCAATATAATGGAACTGGATGCCACCCGGCTTATTGTGCTCAAAGCACCAAAATTTACATTTGAAAACTCAACAGCAATGCCTCTTTCCAGATACTCAAGAAAATCCACAGACCTTGTTGTGAGCAGTTTCATGTAGGAACTATTTTCTTTGTACCAAACTACACCTGCCAACCATATCACTGTGTAGAAGAAAGTGTGTGGCTTCTCATGGATGAGAGGCTTGAGTTTGCGATAGCGCAAGATGTAAACATTAATGGCGTCCTCCTCAGCTGAGCTGTAACTTTAGCGAGCTCATTGTTGCTAGGTAAGCTAGCACTAGATGTACATTTCTATCTGTACAGTGATAAAGTTGGTGGGTGTAGTTTGGTAGAGTAGTTCCTACATGAAACTGCTCACAACAGGGCCTGTGGGTTATTTTGAGTAACCTGGTCATAATTTCTGGAAAGAGACATTGCTGTTGAGTTTTTCAAACTTTTTCTTTTGGCACTTTGAACATCACAAGCCGAGTGCTATCTAACTCAATTATATTGAGAAGTAGGCAGACTTCTCTATGGCTGATATCGCAAACACTTTGCAACTCACACCAAAACAATCTAGATTGATAAATAGAGCTACAGGCAAGAGGAAACATATTTATTTTTGATTTTGGGGTGAACTGCCCCTTTAAACATGATTTTTCTGATAAGACTCTTACTACTGTCAACTGATGGAGGAGTTAGCTGACATACTCCTAGACACCCTCAAACGCACTATTATACACACACGTGCGCTCACACGCACTCACTGTGGTAAAAAAAAAATGAACATGATCTACTGATTTTATGCAGCAGTTATATGCAACTATAAATATTAAGATTTAAGAATTTGTTTGACTGTGGTGAGAGATGAAGTTGCACTAATGATTTTATTACTTTAAACCCCTAAAAACAAATTAGCTCGGTTTCTCACAAAAACATGGAAAAAATGCAATGAGTAACTACAAGAAATTACCCCAAAATTAGAACAAAAGAGTAAAAGAACAGAAACAGGGAATTAATAAAAATGTTAAATATAAATAATACAAATATTTTTTCTTTCTGTAACCTAATTTTGAATATATAATTATTGATATTATAAATTGTTTTATTGATATCTTGCCTAGTTATTTGATATGTTTTCTATTCCTTCTTTAAAAGCTGATTTTCAGGTCATGTTCTCATCACCTTTCACATTTTTTAGCAACTTGTGGGACATTTCATACAAAGATGCTGATTTTTGCAATCAAACCAGTGTGCTTACATTTCAAATATTAAATACTTATGAAAGGCAATTGAATGCAGCATGTTGATCCAGGTAAATCCACTATTGGATTTACCCTTCATATTGGCGTTCTGCTTTCCCACTTTAAAGGGGAACAGACATGACTTCTCCAAGGTGACGGAAATGTTCCATGTGTTCTCCAAAGACTTATATAACATGTGATCATGTCACATAATAGTGTCATCTGTCCATACCCAAGCAATTTTCTATGCATACTGATATCAAAGTTTCAGATTATAAGAAACAAAAAATTCACATATTTGCTTTGCGATTCCACGATATATGAGCTGACTGAGTCACGCCTTTATGACTCACAGGCTGGAGGAGTAAGCCTGCTCTGTGAACAGGGTCTGAAGTACAGTGGTGGGTTCAGGGTAGCAATGTGTTTAACATGTTTTTAAATACATTTAATAATCTTTCCCCATTCCTGAGGGGATTAACTTCCCCATATTGAAAGGCCAGGCAGCATTTCATTAAATTATATCAGATTTCTTTATCATTTAAAAGAACACACAGTCTCAGTTGAATACCTTATAAATATCCATGTATAGCATTGCTGTTCATTTAGAACTTATAAACAACAGTATTCCATATTTAGCGTGTGCATAATAAACAAGCATCAAATCAAAAGACAGCGCTCACATGTTTGGAGACAGTAAGGTCGTTGGAGTCCCATGATCTCAGCAGTGGTGGAAAAAAAATCTTTTGCTTGAGTAAAAGTAGCAATCCCACATTGTGACATTACTCTGTCACAAGTGAAAAGCCTACATTCAGAATTTTAATTATCCCTTTGAAATCTGGATCAACAATCTTTTTTTTTTTTTTTTTTTTTTTGATGCTGCATTCAGGCGCCTTTAACAACCTGCCTAATCTTTTCAGCAAATTGGTTTGATTTCTTTCAAAATCACAGGGGGGAAGGCAGTGAGCAACTTAAGAAATATCCCACACATATCAAGATATCAAGAAAAGACCTATATATAATTGTGTTTTTTAAGAAGGAAGTTTAAATATCACAATTTTTAATGTTTTGGTTTTTTGTCCCCAGCACTTTTTGGGGGTCATTTTCTTGTAGGTTTTGTGCACGTGTGTGTGTGTGTGTGTGTGTGTGTGTGTGTGTGTGTTTCTTTTTCAAGTGATTTTATTTAAACTTTTTAAAATAATTTTTTGGCTAATTTTGGGCCATTCTTAGGTTCTCCCTGTGTTTTTTGTGAGGTATCAAACCAATTTCCTTAGGTTGCGAGGGTTGAAAAGTACAAAATTATTAGAATCAACGTAAACAGCCATTCAAAAGTTTGTAATCTCCTGCCACAAAAGCTTGACTCGCTACAGGCGGCTTAGAGGAGTGCTGTATATTTTTGAATGGCCTTTTATGCTTCAGGTTGCAGAAAGTCGCCTTTACAAATGAATCTTATTTTATATGATGAGTTTACAGAAAGTTGTGTTTTGTCAATGGGTTGATTTATAAGACAAAGGGCCCCTGGACATAAATGTGCAAAAGTCTTTGTGTCTGGCCCCACCGCCTATGCTACACAGGAGCCAGACACAAAGACTCTGTGTTGGTTTTCCTCTTTTTTGTTGTTTTGCATCTTTTTGTAGCCATTATGCATCTTTTTATCATTTTGTGTCTTTTTAATTTTGCTTCATTTTTGGCCGCTTTGTCTCTGGGGTACTTTAACTTCATTTTAGCTAATTTTGTTTTTCTCTTTAAGGTAATTTTGCTTTATTTTTGGACATCTTGCCTCTGGGGTATTTCTTTGCCCCATTCATGCTAAATTTGTGTCTCTTCAAGCTAATTTGGTTTATTTTTTAGTCAATCTGTGTATCTTCAACATAATTTTATTTTATTTTGTTGTCTTGCTTCTGAGCGAATGTTAAAAAAATAAATAAATTTTGTTTCTCTTTAAGGTTATTTTGTTGCACTTTTAGTTGTCTTGTTTTAGAGGTATGTTTGTTTTTGGAAGCTTCTTGTCTCTCCAAGGTAATTTTGTTTCAGTTTTAGTCATTTTGTCTCTGGGTTGTTCTTGCCTCATTTTTGCTAACTTTCTGTCTCTTTAAAGTCATTTTGTTTTGTCTTTGGTCTTTTTATGTCTCTTTAAGATAGTTATATTTCACCTTTTGGTGTCTTGCCTCTAGGCATATTTTGTACAAATAAGTACAAATAATGCCCATGACAAGCTGTAATCAGTAGGCAATATGTTGTTATAGCAAAGCTGTTCTACAGACTTAACAATAGAAGCAGAGGAGTAGTTTCTGGGTTAACATTATCTGAATATCAGCTGAACATACTATGTACTTGCAAATCACAGCATAAATCTATTCAATCTAACCACTGAGTTAGTTGAGCAGAGGTCCCAAAGGAAAACGGCTCTAAAATATTTAGAGCCCAGTTGTGCTGTTGTGATTATATTATTAATCTGAATCAATGGAGATGCCATTTTTTTGAAAGTAGCAGGCATCTGCTAAAATTGCCAGAAAAGTTAACTGGTAACCATAGTCAAGAATTCAGCAGCTGAAGAGCCACATTTGGTGGAGACCAGACGGCAACCTACAGGGCTGAAAAATGAAGCCAATGCACTACAAAAACTGAAGTTCCTCAAAAAGGCCACTTTAAGCTGGCTTCAGAAGTAAGTCAGTCTCCAAATACCACCATGTAAAGATGCCCAAATTTGAGCTCAACATTTATGCACTTGTGTTTTTAGCTCTTTTCAGCTTTATTGCCTTATTTAAAATATTTGATAGAAAAGTAATAAAATGTGGTAAGTTACATTGCTTTGATGAAGTAATTAAAATAGTTATGCAACTTATTCCATTTTTTAACAGGGTAACTAATCATTTGTCACCTCTACATTCCAAAAGTAACCTTCCCATAAACTGCAGACCAAGCACCTGAAAATGAGTTTTGTTCTGTTTTAAAGGAGATAAAATTATTATTAAAGAAGTATTTAAAAATACAGGGGAAAATGTCCAGAAAAATGTGTTTATTTTTTTCTATATTTACAATTATGTTATGGAAAATGTATGTGTGTATATTAGCACTTTTCTTTTATTCATTTCCTTGTTATTTATCAATTAATTTATTTATCAGTAAACCCTTTTTTTCCTTTTCTGTCATTTTCTTGTAACTTTTTCTTTTCTTTTAGCAAATTTTCAGGACATTTTCTCATAACTTATTTCTCATTTTTTCCTTTTAAATTTGGCAAATTTTAGGGTCATTTTCTTGGGACTTTTTTCTTTCTTTTGGCAATTTTTTTAGGTCATTGTCTTGTAACTTCGAATTTCATTAACAAATCTTTGCCAATTTTAAGTAATTTCTTGTTAATTTGCTCATGGCCTTCTCCTTGTGTTTTTGAAAGAAACCATGCCAAATAACTTTCAAAGGGTTAACTTACTGCATTTATGTTGTTTTTCTGGTCCAGGAGGTAAGCCATTTCACATTTGCAATTTTCACCTCAGAAAGCTTTGCCCAAGTGAAAGAGCCCAAATAAATAACAACAAAGCCAGAACTCCAAAGACTTCTAAAGGCATCACTCCAGCATTTAAGCAGCTCTCAGGGGACCAACACATGGACCCCTAATGCAGCTGCCGCTCGCTCATCCCGAGGCTCCTCTGTCCTCATCTCACTGTGAAATTTGCATTCATAACTCAAACTTCATTCTCCTTCTGGCTTAATCAACTAGAAGCTAATTATGTTCCCTGGAAAATAGCCATGATATTGTGAAAACTATCTTGATCTGTCCATCTGAGAAATCATTAGCTCCCAAACACTGCTCTTTATTTTTCTTGGTGACGTGTCCCTCTGTCATTATTAAAAATATGTCGCACACAAGTTTTACCCTTTGAAACCTGAGAAAATTGGCCTGATTTCTGTCAAAAACATGGGAAGAAGGCGATGAGCAAGGAAAGAATAAATGACCCCAAAAATCAGCAAGAAATTATTCAAAAGAAAAGAAGTATAAGAAAACTACCTGAAAAACATTTCAGAACGTAACATTTCTCAACAAGTTGAACATTTGCTTTGTCCTGCTGTTTGAAAGAAATCCAATGTGCTATGGGTTTAAAGAGTTAAATACTTGTAAAAAGGCATCTGTTAAATACTTGTAAAAAGGCATCTGAAAGGCATCTGAAAGCAGCACACAAAAAATGGCTTTTAAAGGGTTAATGTTTTTTTTCCCCTGTACATCTGTGCCTGTGTTTTAATTTATTATTTAAATCTGTTCTTTTAGCTACCAAGTAAATAATAACTTTTCCTGCGTCTTTGCGGTTTTCTACTTTGAGCTCAGTCTTCATGAACTTTAAAGGTTCTCTATGCAACATTCAGAGCATTAAGTGTCAAGCGAGCGAGTCAAGTCGAGTCAATTTTATTTATAAAGCCCATTATCACAAAACACGATTTGCCTCAGAGGGCTTAACAGCGTACGACATCCCTCAACAAACACAGGCGTAGCTTCAGACAGGAACACAGCAATGGCAAAACCAAACAGCCATTTGCTCTGTCAAGATATAGTGGAGTAATGGCAGCTCGAGCAGAGAATAAAGTCATTCTCTGTGCATGTGCTGTAATCTGAGCTTCTCTGTTTTTTGTTGTGGTAGAGGGTCCAGCCACACGTGCATGTAAGTGCATGTTAGCCCTGTGTGTGAGTCCAAACGACTACCAATCACTGCAGCTCTGCACTACATGCTCTTTGGATCGACATCACTTTTCTTGTGCTGCATTCAGAGGCCTTTCGCTAGAATTTAACCCTCTGAACCCAGAGCAAATTGGCTTAGCAATCAGCAACTTTACAAGAGCTGTCCCGCAATTAGTAGATTTTGATTTTTTTTTTCTTTTAAAGCTAGGGAAAAATGTCAACATTCCATGATATATATTTTTTTGTCTTTCCCTTTTTTGGTGCAAATTTTCAGATTCCGAATTTCAGAATTTTCTTCTACTTTCTTGTACTGAATTCTAACACACATAGCTTTAATATTTTAGCATTTACATTTATTGAGCAACTTGGTGGTATTTTTTCAAACATGTGGGGAAAAGGCAGTGAGCGACATCATAAGAAATGTTCCACCAACTGCAAGGAATTAGTAGATTTAAAGAAAAACTATGAAAAAATGTCTGTTTTTTTCTTTTATTGTAGTTGTTTTTGGTTTTTTTTATTCCCAATTTTTAGGGTAATTTTCTTGTACTTTTTCTTAATTTCTTGATAGTTTTTGGGTCATGTCTTCTTTCATTGGTCATTGCCTTCTTCTATGGTCTTTTTAAAAGAAATCAAGCTAATTTGCCTTTTAGGGTTAACCTAAAAAAAAAATAAACCAAAAATAACAGGTCTAAACATGCTGCATATTAAAATATTTGTTTTGGGGCCCTTCTCACCACCTCTGCTATCAACACTGAATCACTCAAGTAGGCAGGACAACGGCGTTTCCAACTGCATCATGCTAGTGACCACTTCAAAATTACAGCCAACTAGTATGGAGAATAAAAAAAGAGCTTATTGTCCACATTATCTTTCACAACATACCTGCTTACCTGCTGAACTGCGAAGACAGAAAAATCAAACAAACAAACAAACTATCACACAACTATAACACAATTCAATTTTAAACCTTTTGGCATGTTTTTTCAGACCTTTCTCATCAATAATTTCTCATCACTTTATGCTTGACTAAATAAAAATAATAAAAGACATTTACAAAACTATGAACACGCTGAGGTTTATTTTGTGTAACATGAAAGTCTGAGAGCAGTTTTTTTTTTTTTCCCGCACAGTGGTGCTTATAATACAGACTCTCTGTGAAGCTCCCTCACTAATGAGCCTGATAACTCATACACTGTGGAATGCACAGATCAAGTTGATCTTTCGTCTTTGTATTAACTTTCAGATCATCTCGACTTCATACTCTCTTATCATTGAAAGGAGTACACATAAGTTATACAAGTAATATATGTACTGTGATTAAATACATCTGAGTTATGCACTGATTATGTAAATGACTCAGATCCCTTCAGCACCTGCCTGCCCTTTCCTTCTGTAAATAATAAACAAGCGCTAGAATAATCTCATCAAATTATATCTGAGATCATTTGCTGTTTGGTCGTTTTCAAATCCAAAACAACTATTCTAGTTTGCTGCTCATTCTCATTGTTGTTAAATAAAACTGTAAACCCTTTAAGACCTGAATAAATCTGTGCTATGTCTTTAAACCAAAAAAAAAAAAAAAAAGGCGAAAAAGGCATTGATCAACTTGGCTGCTTGGGTGGGGCAAGGTAAAAACATAGCCGGTATGCTTGGGGTTCAAAGCTTAGAGGGCTTAAAGCAAAGCAAAATGAGTTGCAGTTTGATGGCATGGTTAATATTTATACTGACCCTTTCTGTAATGCCAGAACAGGCAGTAGATACTTGTCTGTAAGCTGGTTAACACATTAAACAAATCCCATGGTGGGAAGCACAGAGGAGATTTTCTTGAGCCTCGAGGGCTGAAGTTGATGCTCACTGTGAGCATAACTCCTTCATTTCACCCAAGGCACAGAATCTTAAGTCTGTCCTGAGGAGCTGCAGTATTTACTCACGGACAAACCCAAAACTTCACAGTACATTTACAGCTGCTTGGAAACTCGACAGCTAATTTCTGCTCTAACTGCCAACATACTATCTGCTCTAAGAGGATCCATGGTCACTGTCTTGCTCTCTCTCTCCACCACACACTCCTTACGCCCACACAACACATGCAGCTATTCCTTAAAGGAGCTAAGCTACTCCTATTACACCTGTTTCACAATCAGCTGTGTGCATCACTTTTTAGTGTCCTGGAAACAGTTTCATTGTGCTGTGTGTGTTCTGTGTTTACAGCTCAACCAGGAGCACAAAACATATTAACATGTTCTCATCTCAAGTTGTCACATGCTTTGCAGTGGACTTCTGATTCTCTATATTACGTTTTTCATTCGGAAAAACATTACATTCAGAAAGGGGGTGAACACCTGGACTGAAGTCTGGGGTTTGTTGGACCCATACACTGCCCCTCCCTCCCGTAGTATAAGTGCCCGGCTGCATTCTCACCTGACGCCATCTAGCTGCAGTTCGTACTGATGCTAAAGGTGGCTTTTGGCGTTGCGATCTTAGGCCAAAAGCACCGTCAAAGCCGCAATATTTTACAAGTTGGTAATGAGAATGGGCTGAAAATTTATACTGACCCTTCTCTGTCATGAAAGAACAGGCAGTAGCTATTTAATTGTTAGATGATTAACATTATAAACAAATCCAGTGGTGGGAAAGCACAGAGGAGACTGTTTTGCCTTGAGGGCTGAAGTTGATGCTCATTGCAGGGATAACTCAAGGGATAGCTCACTCAACAGCTGTGAAGCAAGAAACACAAACTTAACTCTGTCTTGAGGAGCTGCAGTATATATTCATGGACAAGCCCACAGCTACACGGTACATTTAATTTAATTTATTATTATTATTTAATTTAGTGACAATGGGTGCCAATTCTTTTTGATCTTTCTCGCCATTTTGTCTTGCGGCAGCCAGTTTTAAGTGGCCAGTTTGTGGTCACTGAGTCGGTATCTAGTAAGAATTTGTCTCTCTATTGGGGGTTTAATTTGGGTTAGACATTGGACAAACTGATATGCTTTGTCTAGTAAATTATAGCATTCTCATTTATGTATTCATTGAATTTCTTTTTGCTACTGATTAAAAAATAATTTAATAACTCTGTCAAATTGTTTTCGTTGTGGGAATTATTTTTATGCTATCACTTTGACGTAGGAAGGCTGTATGTTGGTCTGAGTCTGGATCCAACTCTAATGGATAATTCCAAAATTGATCCTCTTACTCCTCCTCTTACTTATTTTAATTAAGAGGGGGAATTGACCAAGTTCTGCTCTGCAACCATGATTTGGACAAATTCAGTGAACTCTTAGAGTTAGATTTATTATTTTGACAGGGTTTGAGTCCTAGTGTTCTTGTTTAATTAACCTTTTAAAACATCAGTTTTCTTGTGCTGTGTTCACACACCTTTAACAAGCTGTTTATCCCGTTACAACCTTTTGTTAACTGAAATGCTTGGTGCTTCAAGCGCGTGCCTTCTTCAATTCTATAAATGTGCTTGAAGTGGAAAGCTCTTCTTCTTCTTCTGTCCATAT
Source organism: Plectropomus leopardus (assembly GCF_008729295.1). Classification (NCBI taxonomy): domain Eukaryota; kingdom Metazoa; phylum Chordata; class Actinopteri; order Perciformes; family Serranidae; genus Plectropomus; species Plectropomus leopardus. The sequence goes on from NC_056466.1 coordinate 32,812,675, forward strand.
GTTGTGTTAGATGCTGTATGTACAGTCCACTCTCCCTGCTCTTTGTTAGATCTAGTTTCTGTTTTCCAGACACTTGCCCCTCATTGACCAACGAGTGACCATCTGCTTTGTGTCAGCACCTTAAGACTCAGTGACACCCCTACAAGTAAGTTTAAAATATATGTATGAAGGCTGAAAAGCAAATAGCAATTCTTATCTGTTGTGCATATTCATGTTCTCAGAGAGTTGTTTCCCATGCAGACTATTGTGTCCATTTTCTGCACAATTTACTGCATCTCTGCAGTCAACAATTATTCCACCATGGTATAATAGCTCGTAAACTGGCAGTTTATAAAAGACACTGGGTTTAAGGCGGAAACCCCTGTGGTTGTCCAGAACAGTTATCCCAGCTTCCCACAGAGTTTGCTTATAATGAAATTTTTAATTCTAAGTTTGACATTTAGAAAAAAAAATCTCATCCACCTTCCTGCCAAGAGTCAGAAGAGAAGATTGATTTTCCTTAATTAATTTGCTTGTGTTTCATGTTTTCTTAATTTGAAGTGTGTTGAGCTCTCAGAGCCACAGGTTACTGCAGATAAACACGGGAATATAGAATTTTGGGAAACAGGCTTATTGGCTTTGTTGCAGCGGGTTCGATGGGAAGATAATGCTCTGTTTTTGTGTTTAGTATGGAGCTGAAGCCAGGAGGTAATTAGCATAACTTAACATAAAGACTGGAAATGGAGAAACAGTCAACCGTTGTCAAAAAAAAACCAAAAAAAAAAACACTTCTAAAATTCACTACTTAAATGTGACCATATGACTCACCTTGAAATCAACAATTTCTGAATGGACATACAGTGATAAACAACATGTTCATGACCTTTGGAGGAGCTTGTTTGTTTTTATTTTTAACCCTGAAGACAACTAGGCTAGCTGTGTTACCCTGTTTTTCTGTCTTTATGCTAAACTAAGCTAAGCTAAGCTAAACTTGGCTAATTTCCTCCTAGCTTAAGTACATGTACTCTACTAATTTGAGGTATTTGTACTTGTGCCTTTTAATGTTACTTTTTACTTCTACTCAACACTACAATTATTTGACAGCTTTAGTCACGTTACCAATAAGGACATTTAATAGCCTATTAACCCTTTGACACCTGGATCAACATCACTTTCCTTGTGCTGCTTTCTTGCAATTTGTGGGACATTTCTTACCAAGTTGCTTACTGCCCTTTTCCTGATGTTTTAGGCCACAAAGAGAATGGAAATGAAGTAAGCAAAAAAGAAAAAAACTTTTGATATTGTCTAAGTTTGTTTTTAGCCATTGAACATGTTCATTATTGTTTGTGCTATTGTTCTTTGCACATGGTAAATGTACTTAGTTGTGTAAACATCAGGTTGTGTTTTTAATATGCTAACTGGCTAATCGGCACCTTGAATCTGTTCTGTTGGTTTTTCAGTTTCCCTTTTTGAATGACCAACATGGACTACCACTGCCTGCTGGTATGGAGAGCTGTTTTCTCTCACAAAGGTGTGGAACATGCTAGTTGACTGCTGGCTGTAGTCTTTGCAGTGCATTCAAGCTCAATGAGACACAGGCGACATGAAGCAGTGCAACAGTCCGTCAGTCAACCGGAGTACTTCAGTAATGTCGATTTGGTGAAGCTGGGCCTTTAAAGCTCTACGAATGTCACTATTCTATGCAGCATGGTAATTTAGAGATAAAACTCCCTGTAGGGGGAAGTCTTCATCAGGTATACAAAAAGATTCTTGCAAACAGAAATGTCACTAGTTTGCTGTACAAAGTTGCCTAAGATATTTATTGAAACATGAACAAAATGCCAAAAAAAAAAGGAAAAATACAAACCTGGCCATATTGAAAAAAAAAGAGGAAAAAATAAAACCTCAAAGACTTCTATCATGTGGTGACTTGGTGGTTTAGACTTAATGTTAAGCAATGCATCATGCAGACATGAAAGGTGGCTTTTAGCAGCTGGATCTTATGCAAAGAGCATTGCAAAAGCAGAGGAATTTGATGACATCAGAATGAGAACAGGCTGGAAGAGCACTGACTCCTATAAATTATGGTTATATACAACTAATTCGAAACAGCAGCATGTTTTCTGTTAACATAATGAGGAAATGTTGCTACTAAGGTTCCTGGCCAGTCAAAAAATGTTGACAATGAATGTATCAGCAAAATTTTTACTGACGACATATTTCAATTGTTTTCCTTTACTACTGTTACTATTTTTTTTTTTTAATAAATCAAAAGATTGGAAAACTTCTTTCACATCTGCATTAGTCTGAACTCATGTGAGGACACCCATTAATAAAAAATGATAAATCATCTAAAGACCCAACCTCAGCTGTGGCTTGCATGGCTTCCATTGTGATTACTTGTTTGATTTTTCTATTTAGCTGAAAAGTAACAAAAAGTCTTGAAGAGTAAAGACATGTAGTTATAGAACAGCAAATTGCAGGCCAAGAAGAAAGCAATGTTTAAAAAATGATTGCATGTTCATAATTACATTTCAATGTGAACAGGGTGAAAACAGAGTGCTGAAGGGTGACAAAAGCTTAAATGACTATGTGCCGTGGAGTAATGAATAAAATGGAGGGGCTGTGCGACTACTGAGCGGGTGCATTGTGATGTCCTCAAAGCACCTGGAGGTGACAAACCGTGTGACGCGATCAAGAGTAACTATGAATTAGTAATGCTTTTGGGGTAATGGGCGAGTGTTTTGACTCAGATTCCCCAGCTGCTTCACTGATTAAATGTTAAAACATTCATCAACCATCTTCCTCTCAAACTAAATAATTACATAAATGTACCTCATCAAACACGCATGTTGCAGCTTTGTTGGTTGACCTCACATTGAGGGGTGGGTAAAAGGAGCAAATGTGCCGACAAAGTCAAAGATCGGAGAGTTTGGCATAGTTTGCATGATACTGGATCAACAAGTTCTCTGGGTTACAATGAAAAGCCCTGTTGTTTGGTGTGAAATACTCTTGCAAGGTTAGGGAAAAACTGTTCGAATTTAAACAACCGACTCATCAGCGACCTTCACTGTCATGGTTACAGTTCGAAACACTAAGTTAATGCTAGTGCACTAGAATAAACAGAGTAATGACAACGGATGCTTAGGCGTCACGTGACTCATGGAGGCTTCGAATAGTTCCCCGGAAGTATCTGGCGGGCCGTTTGAATACATTATACGGAGAGACAAAATACAGTTTTTCGCTAAATAGCAGTGAATAACCGCATTGATTTACAATATACATGAAGCGCATTGTCTTTAGTTTCATTGTTTTATTGTTTTCTAACGTAAAAAATGCTTATATTTGAACATAAATGTTAACAGCTAGGGTTAGATTAGACACACATTTCAGCTGCTCAAGAGTTGGAAGCAATAGAGAATAAGCAAGTGAGTGCCAAATAAGGGTTAAATATGATTAAAATACAACAAATAAAATAGATTGTAAAACACTATATGTATGTGTGTATATATATATATATATATATATATACATAGAGAGAGAGAGAGAGAGAGAGAGAGAGAGAGAGAGAGACTATATATATGTATATATACACATATATAGTAGTTTTATATGTAAAATGTACAATGACATAGTATTAATATGAGCGATGTGGATATGACATATATGGTTATGCTAACATATTTTAGATTTACCACGGTAAAGGAGCAGGTTGCTGTTTATTGCTTATATATATATATAAACGTGTATTTTATCTATCTTTGTCTTTCTACAGACTTACTGCAATTAATTAATTAAATTATTATCTAATAAACTAAGAAACATAAATAGCACATCAAGCAGTTGGTATATGTCCTTCTCTTGTGGTGTCCTCTCAGATTGTCTCCACCATGCTTTGCTGCGCTGCACAGGGACGATCCAGGTGTGTAGAGAGAGACACACTGACACGCAGATGAGAAAAATGTTGTTGAGTAATGCCAGCAGGAGTAGTCTGATACTCACCACAGATTACAACTACAAAGAATATGTGAGGTTATCCTTTTCAAAAACTGCATTAGAACATTTTACCCAAACAAAGAGCTCAACATTGAGAGGCCTTGTATATGGTTTAATAAAAATAAGAAACATGGTCCAACGGTCCATTGGAGCAAACGGAGATGCCGCGACTCTCTCTTAAAGGGCTCTGGTTAATGCTAGTGAATGATCATGGTCACACTTTAAAGAAAATACCATTGAATATAGCCCTTTAAACACAGAGATCATACAATTGGGATGCTTTAAAGAAAACGCCATTGACCTCTCATGTGACACAACATATGCAACAGTGGCCCTTTCTAAACAATAACAATGGCATTACTTGTCAATAGGCGGGTTTACATTAATCCTCAAATGCACAAATTGAAACTGTAAATATAAAATATCCCCCATGAATACACGTCAATTTTAAAAAAAACTAACATTTATCGCAAAAAGTTTTTGCGCTCACATGAGGCGATATTTCAGGAGATTCAAAAAAGCCATATTTCGCAAAAAAACGCTTAATGGACACTTTTTTTGCCTTCTATAGGTCACATGATGCTATGACTATGTGCTTGTCAGTAGGGAACTGGCTCCCTCATGATGCAGCAGACGCTACAAGAGGTGATATTGCATCACTTAACTCTTCAAAAGCTGAGATCATCCACACTTGCATCCACACTTGACCCAGATTTTACAAAATGACAGCCTTCAAAAGCACAAGGATCCAGCGAGAAAACACGCAGTCGAAATTTTAATGAACTTCCTAAATTCAACGTATAGTAATCTTTATCCATGAACGAAATCTGAACCCTTAAATAGTCTTCTGAGAATGTGAGGAAAATACCTAATGTTCCTGAAAGACAAGACGTCGTCACTCTCAAAGTAAGATTGGTCCTCACAAAGACAGACAACAGCCTTTGGAAGATACCAAACAGTTATCTTACAGCACCGGCTCTTTACTGTCTCTCTACAGGAAGAGATAACGAGAGCGAGGGAGGGAGAGCGACACCCTTTTGTGCTGAACATTAAGGACTCTTCATTGTTGTGCACATAGGAATGCAGTTATGTATTGTGCAATCTTATTATAGTACATCCAGATCTGCAACTATTCAAATGCAAATTTAGTCACGGATGGGCTGGAGGGAAGAAAAATATCTTGGCACTTGCTGACCTGCCGAGGCAGCCTGTTAGTGAAATTACAGTCCAAATGTACAACTTGTGCAAAGACATCTAGTCAGGTAATCACAACTATTAGCCGTGTTGATTTGAAACATTTCTCTGCATGAGCTTAAGGAAAAAGACAGTCGGTTGCCCTTTTATTTGCTCAGCAATCAGCCTTATGAGTCTGTCTCACACTGCTGTTATGAAATACTGCAAGAGATGCACTGTTGTGCAGGTTTTATTTTTCATTTATATAACCAGATAAGAACCCCATTGAGATCAAGATCTCTTTCACAAGGGTGACCAGGCCAAGAGGTCAGCAGCACATGTCATGATGAACAAATATTAACAGACAGGTAACAGATACGTTAAGACACACACCTATTTTAAAGGTGCAAACTTGCTCACAATTAAAGTGCAGGAGTTTTTGACACAAGTGACTGTTTAAAAACACAGGCACTATTCAATGGTCTTGCATTGTCTATCTTTTAAGACAGAACGAAAGGCTCCCAAGATTGCATTTTCCCTACATAACAGCAGGAGTTGGTTGGGATTAAAAAAATGAGGTTGCTCGTACATGACCCTAAAGGCCGTGACACACCAAGCTGATGGCCAGCAACCCGCCCACATTGGGCCAACGGCCAGCAGCCTTGTCACAGCGGTGTGTCCCTCACCGTTGGCCTTTGTCAACCCTCGTCTGTTTTTTTTCCACCAGTTTAGTTTTGGATGTTGAATCAGCAGTGGCCACTGAACCCATCTGTGAGTGACATCACTCTGATTGGATGTTCAGCTTGGTGCACGAGAAGTGAAACAGAAGTGAAAAATGTCTACAAGGGGCTAAAGACAAGAGGAAGTGAGGGTGAAACTAATTTGTTATAATTGGTACAATTGTTTTTCTTTAGCCATTGCGCTCTTAACAGAAACTTTTCCTGATAGTTTGTGGTGTTATTCACTTGTACACACTGAATATGTTGTGTTCTTTCAGCACTGGATTGTGTTTTTAATGAGTATACTGGCTTACTAGCATCATAATTGCCTCCAGTTTCCGGTTTTGAATGATGAATACCGCCTCATTTCATGCAGACATGGCAGGTCCCACCTGTCCTTCTGCCGCTGTATAATAACACCGCGAATGATTTTCTCTGGCTTCGTTCTCACCTGATACCCTCCAGTGGTGCTTCATGCGCACACGAAAGCTGTTTTTTTGTGTTGCAATCTCCTGCTAAAAGCAATGTCAAAGTCGCACTATTTTACGAGTTCTGAATGCGAACAGGCTCAATATTTGCTTTGATTTTGTTAGTAAGATCACACACACTCAACACACTTTTTATGTGCTAAATTTTTATGGGATTGCCTTGTAGTTTTTGATTATATAGTGTAGGGCTGCAACAACTAATCAATAAAATCGATTATAATCGATCATTATATGTGTTGGAAACAAATAAAATTATCGATTCGTTGTGTCGCGCGATTATTATTCACCATTTTTCTAGTAGCACTTGTTCGGAGTGTCTCCGCTGCGTGTCAGCTGCAGCACATCTAGAGAAACGGTGGTTCGCCGATTTTTTATGTGTGATACGCACGTTTGTCAGCAGAAATAGACAGTGAAGATTGCGTTTTGATGATTATATTGAAAGAAAAACCCCTCTGACAGCGTTTCTGTGGAATCCCATCAGTTGCTGATACAAGGCATTTTATTTTTAAACATTTACAGGACCGTGTTGTCGGCTGTGTGGGAGCTTGCAAGACTTCATAAATGAGTAGAATTTGTGCTTGTAAATGTGGAAGTACAGTACTAATATCTGTGGTCCGTGATACAACAGCGACATTGCAACAACACTGCATGCGTGAACACCACAAGCATGAAACACGCTGCAGTTTGGCAAGGCTGAAGTCAAACTGAACATATGTCGTTTTTTGTCGACTCAAAGTAAGGAAATGTACCAGGATCTTGTAAAAGCAGTCAACATTTAGTTTTTGAACTGTTTTATATTTGATTTTGCAGTTATTTATTATTTATAATTTAATATTATTTTGACAGCTCAGGGATGTTCAAGCAACCCCATTTATGCACTTTTTTTAACTGTTGCCAATGATAATCTATTTTTGAGCAAAGTGTTGGGAAAATCCGATTCATCGATAATCAAAAAAAATAATCGACCAATTAATCGATTATCAAAATAATCGTTAATTGCAGCCCTAAAATACTCAAAGACACTGATGATCTGAGCTTGAGCATTTGTAATATTAAGCACTGTTGTTTCCCTTCTGGTGCATGGCATTAAAGGTCTCTCCATCTCATAGCCCCAGTCCATCACTGCTAGTCATTAGTCCATACTCCACTCCGGCACCCAAAAGACTCTGCACCACAGACAGAGGAAGTGTGATTCATGCCATCCAAAGAAGCCAAGAGGGCCCTCACTGCCTGGGTATCTATTATGTCAACCTATACATGAAAAAAACACTCTCAAATAGTACAAAGCTATGATGGAGATAACAAAACCAAGAAGAACTTCTACTACCCAATACATCATGGAGTACTCCAAAACCATCAAATGAGGACATCACAAATTTCATGGGAGACATGAACTCAAGGACACAGAGAAACAACAACGGTTTGAGATGATAATGGGAAAAGTTACATGAATATACATGGAGAAAGATTTGCAATATTCTGTCCAGACAGCAACTCGATTATCAGAGGCTCGTCTTTGCCACACAAGGCCATCCATAAAGCAACATGGGTTTCTGCAAACCAAACAATGGAAAATCAAACTGACTTTATTTTCATTGACCAAACTAGCCTGCTATTTTTTGATGAGAGTCAACTTTTCACATTCAGAACCAAGTTATTTTTGGTAGAAACTTCTGAACAGTACAAAATTAGGTTTTGAAACCGCAACAGAACCAGTTCCGTGGTGGCTTGAAAAAGGGTTAAGAGCGAAAAGCACTACAACACTAAGAAACAGAAACCCCAAGTTGCAGAGATGCGGAAAGATCCGAAAAGCATATGGCAGGATTGGTGAAAAAGCAGTAGGGAGAAAGACAAAAAGCAAAGTCTGGTTATCCACAGAAAGACACAAGAAAGTAAGTGAGAGAAGGGGAAAATGAAAGAAACAGAACAAAAAAAGCAGCAACACAGAAGAATATGAGGCAGCAAACAAGGCAGTGAAGAAAAGTCTCACAAGGCACGAAAATAATCACACTGAGGATTTAGTGCAGCAGACAGAAGATGCAAGAGGATCAAAATGATCAAACGAGCGCACGTAAGCACGTACGCATTCAGGACACAAAAGTATGAAAGCAAAATAGGGTCTGTGTGTCACTTCATCTGAATGTGTGAGAACATTTTTGTGTGAATACATTTAAATGTTCGAATATTTCTGAACTGATAAGTTTAATTTTTTTGATGTGTAAAGTGATCTATAGCCATGCACAACATTTTGTAAATAGATGAAAAAAGATTTGCACAAATAATTCCCCAAAGTGTGAATGCATAAAGACGACTTGCACAAAGGTTTGCTGCTACAAAGAGGGTTTGCAGTACCGAGTCTGTGGGTAAAAAAAAAAAGTTTAATTTCAAACACAATTGTATGTTTGAAACCTTGTAAAATTTTCTGCTACAAATCAAACCTACCAGTACAAGTACTTTAGACTATTATTTAAAGATTCCCTCCTAGATAAACATTATGTAACTATCCAACTATGAAGCCAGAAGGGCGAGCCTTCTTTGTTGCAAGTCTGAGGCTACAGTGTCTCCAAAAACAGCAATATGGGACGCTGAATTTAATTAATTTACTGTTTATCGGACCACCAAGACAAGTATTGACTGCCTAGCAGACCCTGCAATGCACCTCGAATCATAGATTATAAAAAATAAATGGAAGTAGACAACTTTCCTTACCTTCCACAATATTTTGTATTTTTTGCAGTGTACTTTTGGGCTTTTTTCAGCTTTGGTTTAACAAACAAATGAAATAGCAACTGTAACAACTGTGATTTTCTCTCCTCGTGTTTTAGTTTGCAGAAATTTCCATATTAGCCAGTCATTTAGTCCATTGCTTAGACAAGCTGAAATCTTATTTCCTCAAACCAAGAAAATAAAAATCTGTAAATGATTTGTTATAGCTTCACCTGGTTATGACAAACACGTTTGAACTTTTTTTTCTCATTTTACGTATTCTTAAAGGTCTGGTGTGTGGGATTACGTAGTATTGAGCAGTGAGGTTGCAGAGTCAAAACCTCTCCCATGTACCAAAGATGTAGGAGAGCTGTGGTGGCCGACAGGGAAAAAAAGTGGATGGCCCTATACGGAGCAATAGTTTGGTTTGTACATTCTGGGCTACTGTAGAAACAATACGGTGGACTATGTGTAAGAGGATCTGCTCCGTATGTATATAAACTGTAGATAAACTGCTAATTCTAAAGTGACACAAACACAGTGATTGTTGTTTTATGTGATTATAAACAAATGAGAACATAGTTAAGAACAATATATATAATAACTGCCAACAGATGCCCATAAATCCTGCATGTATCAGAACACTCAGTATTCAAAAAGTTGTTGTTTTTTGTTTTTTGCTTGAAATAATAAAGAATGGCTGGAACATTAACTGCTTCTTTCATCATTTCATAACAGTTGACCACAGTAAAATAATGATTTTAACCCAGAATTTGGGTTGTATTTTTCAACCCACTTTTTGGTGGATAAACTCAACTCATTATATGCTGGGTCAAACACAAAATTCAACCCTGCTGGGTCGTTCCCTTTTTGACCAACAAAATAACTGGATTTGGGCTATTTCTAACCCAGCACTTTTCTTTGCCTTTTCACTGGTGTTTTCATGAACAAGCTGCAGTCTGCAATTTCATTCGTGTGAAAACATACATGGCAATAAAATGTATAAAAAAGGATGAACTTCATCTGCCACACACTGGGATTGTCTGACATTTGCTTTGTTTACTGTCACCAGACAAAAGATCAATATGATGATGACATTCCCCTATCGCAGTTACCTGTTCTGGGTTTTTTTAGTCAGTTCTGTGCACACTAAAAAGCAGGACTCAAGACTAAACTCAAATGAATGAGCACATACAAGAAGAATACAAGGACTCTTTGGCAAATAGGTTCTGTGATCTCACTGCTGTGTAACTAGATGACTGGTAACATTGATGTTTCGGATCAAAGATCTTCTCCAGGTTACTTTCTGGGTGGAAGGGCGCAGTAAACTAACTTCAGTCATAGAGGACGTGGTCTATTGTTTCCCTGATAATGCTACATTGAACAAATCTGTGTTGAAAACAGCTGGAGAGCTACTTAATGTTAGCGGTTACACAGGGTCCCACGCATTATTATGGAAAAACTCAAAGCTTTTTCAAAACTTACCTCTGATATCGCACATGTTGAAGCATGTTGGAACTGCGTAACCTTAACAGCAACAGAAAATACATATGCCATTATGTTACATTACTTGAAGGTTATCCATGGAAGATGACTTTAACTATTTCATTACACACAATGACTTTGCCTAACTTCATAATTCTTCCAGGCCTGGAAAAATGTGATTGGGAAATTCCATGACTTTTCCGGGTTTTCCATGACCATGGGAACCCTGCTGTTAGCAGCTGATGGCTTGCATTGAGTTACATTATGATGTGTTCAGCTCTATTCAGTAAAAATGAGAAGTGGGCAAATTTGAATCATAATGGTCTCATGATGTGCAAAACAACTATTTTGCTATAAACTTGAATAAATACAGTTATGTGAAGGAAAGATTTGTTGAGGTTTTCATGCATAAAATAGATAACAGAGGTGGAATTATGGCATATGTACTATGTAAAAGTTCTTTTGAAGAAGTTATATTATATTAAAAATGTTTTGTATATTAATATGATATATGATGGATTTGTACTCAAGGGTAGTGTAAAGAGGGTCTAATTTACCTTACATAAAACAGTTCTATTATTTTTTATAATGAAGATAACAAAAACAAGAAATGACAACAAAAACAGAAAAAACAACTGCAAAAAACATTAGCAATAAGCCAAATTGTTGTATGAAAGATCAGTATCGTTCCAAAACTTCACAATCAGTGCATTCCTTGTTTTATTAGAAATTCAACATCCAACAGTATAGGTATACAAGTGAAGCTTCAACAATTGGCTAATTAATAAAGTAGCAGTTTGGCAAAAAATTATTGGCCAATATTCTGCTAAACCAGTTATTCTTCAAGCAAACACATTTCACGATCCCAACTTCTACAGATTTAATTATGTGAAGGCGTTTGATTTATGTTTAATAGTTTAGCTGGTACAACTAGGTGGTCAAAACAATCATTGTGAAGGGGTCACTCTGGGTTATGAAAATTTGGGATATGCATTTCTCTCTATGTTCAGTTTGCTCGCTCTCTCTCTCTCTCTCCTCTCTCTCTCTCTCTCTCACACACACACACACACACACACACACACACACACACACACACACACACACACACACACACAGTAAACCTCAAGCACTAAACTTTGTGGTTTAAAAATGTAGTATTAAAACTGTGCGCCATTCTTTTGAATGTTATTGCAGCCCCCAACAGAGCCTGCAGGTATTGACAGAAGTAACTCACCTCTGCTCAGATCTCTGAACCCCTCAGTGCTTAAGAGGGTTGCTTAAGCTGTGTAGCTGCTACGTATGCTGCGTAACTTCTGGTTCAAGCGCCTAGACAAGGGACATCCAAAGGTTGTTTTTAGTTGTCTGTGAAGAGGTTAGAAATTAGGTGCCAAATACAGCAAATGATAACACAGAGGGAAATAATGCAGCTCAGAATAACTTCAAAGAAAACCTTGCAAAAGTGTGGATCTCATTTCCCGTCTCAATGATGCAAAAAGCTTATTATTCAAAAGACACAGCGTTTGTTCATCATGATGCTCAACAGACAACTTGAATTTCCTTTCATATTAACATCAAAATGGCTTTAAAGATTATCACTTTGGGCTTTTATTACCTTTAATTGGCAGAACAGTGTGAGCGTGAAAGGGAGAGAGAGAGAGGGGGAGACATGCAGCAAAGGGCCGAGGCCGGATTCGAACCCGCGGCTGCTGCAGCGAGGACAAAGCCTCTGTACATGAGGCACTGCTCTTTCCGCTGAGCCACCAGGCGCCCCATCAAAGTGGCTTAAGAGGCTGACTAGGGGACACGTTCTGTATAAATACGAGTTCAAGTAAAGAGCTAATAGGATGCAAGATCATGTCTCAAATTTTCATTTACCTACTGTCCATTTTACTTACACGGACAAGAAGAGGGAAAAAAACATCTGCATGCGTGTTTTTCAGTCATGAGATGGGAACCACATTGACACAATCTTCCACCATCTCAAACAGGGCGTGATGTGGGCCAGTGCGTCGGGCCACCTCACTGGCTGTCTCCCCACTGCTGCTGCGGAGCCCCGGCTTCAGGTGTCGCTGAGAGAGGAGGAGCTCTATCGTGTGAGGACAGTCTGTTCTGAAGGGGGTGGTGTTAGAGGCGGCCAGGTGCAGTGGCGTGAGCCCACCGTTGGTCTGGGCGTTCAGTTCAGCTCCTAGTCGGAGCAGTAAACTCGCCACCGCGATGCGGCTCCAGCGGCAGGCGCTGTGAAGGGGCGTCCAGCCGTCGATGGTGCGAGGGTTGACCTTAGACCCGGCGGCGATCAGAGCAGAAACCACATTGACGTGGCCGTTGTATGCTGCGCGGTGCAGAGGAGTGTATCCGTCCTCATCGCAGCAGTTCACCAGCGATGGATCAGCTGTTATCAACCTCTGGACTGTTAAAACCTGAGAGACAATGCAGAAATGCAGACAGTCAGAAAACAATAGTCTCACATGATATGTTTTATTTGATTTTATTATCATAATACAATCCCAATACCAAATACGTTGGGACGCTGTAGAACCTAAATAAAAACAGGATGCAATAATCAGAAAATTCTTTTTGATTGGTATTCAATTGCATACTGTAAAAACACAATACTTTTAATGTTCAAACTAGGGCGGTCAAAATAACGTGTTATTTTCGATTAATAAATGACAGAAAGAAAATTATGTGTTAAAATCCATCAGAGTACTTTCAAGCCTGAAATATCACCTTGATTCAAAGCATTTAGAAGTGAACCCGCAGGTTAGAGCTAGCACAGCCTCTGATAGTAGAGCTAGCAGCCAGCCTCAAGCCACATTCAACCAGGCGTTCAGACGCAAACTGAGCCAGATTCACAGTGGAAGCTGACACAGTGCATGACGGGAACTTCGCCGAACTGCAGCGTGTCCTCGAGCTTATGGGGTTCACACTGGTAGCATCATGGCTGTGGCGCTTCTGCAGGGCTGCATGCTGCTATGAGTTCTGTAATTCCACATTTATAAGCACAGATTGCACTCACTACACATATTTTAAAATAAAATGCCTTGTGTCAACAACTGATGGGATTCTGTCAACAGAGACCTTGCCAGAGGGCTTTTATTATGAAACAGAAGTAGGAAGGTTGGAGTAAAATGGATGTATTTGTATTTTCTCATCTTTGTGAGAGATAAAGACACTGATAAACTGAATTAAAACTGTAATAAAAGGTAGGATAAAGTCAATAAAATTATCAAAATACCATTTTCACCATCCAAGTCTACCCGTGACCGACTAACTCGCTTGCAAAATTGATTACAATGGTATGCAGAGCAGTTTGGGTGGTAGAGGACACAGAGTTATCAGAGGCTTTACAGAAGGCATCCTCTGACACAGTTTACAAGCGAGAAGCACAATTGTATCCAAAAACCAGCAGCTTGATGGCACAGAAAAGAGGACAAAAGAAGATGCAGTGGCGGGGGCCAAATATATTGACAGACTTGGGATTACTGGACTTTACTTAGGTGTTACTGCACACGTCATTGACAATGAGTGAAAACTTCAGTCATTTGCATTAACTATACTAAAAATTATTCAGTTATTCATTGGTTCACTCATCTGCCAAAATTCAACAAATGAATTGAACTGAATTTACTTTCATGGCAAGCGATTCATTTTGATGACATCATCACAGAGCATGTAATTATTTAATTTAATCACTAAAGGTGTTTTTGTGAAATATTATAATGTCACAGTGAAGCTGACCTTTGACCTTTCAGATATGAAATGTCATCACCTTATCTCCTTTTTTTTTAGACATTTGTGGGAAGATTATTCATAAAGAGCCAATGAATTCTTGTGTTACTTACAAAATCAAATTAGTTTTTGAGCCTGACATCAACATGCAATAAACTATATTGAAAGACAATTACTACCCAACCAGCACATAGCAATGTTATACCTCTCAAATACTATTTAGCATATTCACAATCATTTATGGCTTCATTTTAGCGAGAAAGGAAGACTAGTTCCTTTTCTGGCTTTAACTCTGCTCTGGTACATGTGACGACATCAACCTGTACTAAAAACTCTTTCAAAGGTGATACTGATGGTCGGGATGCTGAAGAATTTCTTTGACTCACTCTTTCGAATTTGCACTTCTGTTAGCCTCCACAACTCCAGGAATTCGGACTCACTTTCTGAATCAGGACACATCAGGCATCTTTCCAGCTTGCATCAGGGCTTTGCTTTTTGAAGAAACTACCCACAGATTTTTGCTGCTTCTTCACAGCCAGTGGTGGTTCTGCAGCAGCTCCTCCTTCTGCACCTGCTCCATCTGTTCAACTGACTCTCTTGCCTGACAAGGACTCAATACCCACTACTATTACCTTTTCTATATATATATATATATATATATATATATATATATATATATATATATATATATATATATATGTATATATATATATATATTATATATATATATATATATATACACACACCACTGAGACTCTCACTTGTTGTCTGTTGATGATAAACAGGGTGAAGATTTCACTCTGTATCACCGGTGAACAAGGAAATACAGCGAGTGCAGCTAGACGGAGCAGCGAATGACAACAACCCAGCCCACATGTAAGAGTACAGTCTGTGATGGAAATGCTTAACAGATCTAGGGTCTAGGTACCTGTTTATAGGTGGTATTTTTGGTTCCAAAGGTACTTTACCAAAAGCTTTTGATGGAAATGCAGCTTTAGTGCCTATGGCATAATTTGCACATCTGTGAAGAAAACATAAATGGTGAAAGGTACGTAGGGGTTTTAGAGCAACATATGCTGCCATCCAGACGTCTTCTTCAGAGATGTCGCTTCTTATACAAGCAAGACAATGCCAGGCACTCATTTTGCACATTACAGCAGCGTGGCTTTGTAATAAAAAAGTGCAGGTACTAGGCTGGCCTGCCTACAGTCCAGAACCTTCTACCACTGAACATGTGCGGCACATTATTAAACATAAAATACAACAACTGACACCCCAGATGGTTGAGCATCTTAAGTCATTTATCAAATGAGAATGGGAAATTATTTTAATTTAAAACAAATCTTCAACAAACGATACTGAGCCCAAAGAATACGGAAGGACAGCACCCACCCCAGCCTGCTAAAATTTTGAGCAGCTTCATTCCCCAGGATGTGAGACTCCTAAACTCCTCCTTTAACTCCAAAAGATATAGTAGGATCAAGGAGATTTTTTTTTTAATGACCATAAATCTATCATGTACAATTAGTGTCCTCAGTTCCCAAATGCTTACTGAGTGTTGTTCAAAGAAAAGGTGAGGTAACGTGTAAACATTCCCTTCTTAACTTTTTTGAAACATGTTGAAGGCATCAAATTCAGAATGAGTGTACATTTACAAGAAATCAGTTTGGATGTTACATGTTTTGTCTTTGTACTGTATTCATATAAATACTGGTTGAAAAGGATATGCATATCATTGCAGTTTGTTTTTATTTACATTTCACAAATATGCACATTTTTTTTAAATCGGGTTTGTAATTTCATTGGAATAATTAAGTATTACTTTAATTATTTGAATCCTCTTACAGCCTTTCATGTTAGTAACTTCTACCTCTTGAAAAAAAATCCAACTAAATTATATTCTATTCAGGTCACATGTATACTTAGCACTTTTAGAGCATTATGTCTTTTTTCATTTGTATAAGGACTGCAGTGAAAACACAGCTAATGCCTGACAATCCTTGCAAAGATGGATGTCTAAATCGTTATTGAAAGGACTAAAAACAAGGTCTCAAAAAGTTACTTGGATTGTGAGTTGCATGTTTGGGAAAGAAACGATGTTGTGACATTTACTGATCTTCAGCATTGTCCAGGCTCACAAGGACATGACATTAATGTTCTTTCCCAAAAATGTTGAATGTAACCTATGGGCTTGTTGACCTCTATTATTGCTGTACAGCAAGTTCTTGATAAGTAGGATTTACTGTTTTTTGTATCGTGTGCTCCATGGCTGACCAGCTCAGTGCTGGTTTGAGCCCGGTGGTCATAGTTTTCACTCCATTTGTATTCAAGTCAGTTTTATTTATATAGCCCATTATCACAAAACATGGTTTGCCTCAGAGGGCTTTACAGTGTACGACATCCCTCTGCCCTTAGACCCTCACATCACCCGAGGAAAAATTCCCCAAAAAGAACCCCTGTAACGGGAAAAAAATGGAAGAAACCTCAGGAAGAGCGGTAGAGGATAGTGAGGGATCCCTCTTCCAGGACAGACAGACGAGCAATAGATGTCGTAAATAGCAAGTGAAATACAAATTCAGCATTCATTATGGCACATGCCACCTATGCCTCATTTCAACATCATGGGAAACAATACAGACTAATGAAGACATATTTCAGAACAAAGGCTCTATATTGCTAGATCAAAATTGAAAAGGTACTCATCTTTTCCTGCCAACCCTTGAAGAGGCACTTCGGTAATTTAGTACTGCACTTCCATTAAGTTCAGGGACTTGCAATACACAGATCTAAAAATGATAACAATTGATGCTGCAGAGCACTTGAGTATGAGCTTAACTCCTTTATCTCTGGATACAAAATTTCCCGTAATGCAGCTCAATAGCATCTATCATTCGATCCTCACTGACTGGGATTTGGCCATGTCTTGGGCCATGTCTTTAAATTTCCAGTTCGAAATGCAAGGTTGCGGTCATTCATTTGCAGCCCTTTGAGCCAAAGCTAAAGATATTTTCAGACATGACAAAGATCCCTCCAGAACCATGCAGCACATTGCACAACTGTTTTCACAGGCTGAGTGGTACCAGCCATGACTAGTAAACTCATAATCATGTGGACTCAGTTGAGTACTAATTTAAAAGCTGTGAAAAGATGAAAAATGTTTTTTAAAGTTTAAAAAGAACATCTCCACATGTTACTGTTTGGCTGCGAGCTGACAGAGATTCAGAGTCAGACCTGCCACCTCACATGTTGCCTGTACTCCATTTAATCGCGTTTAATTAGGCTACATTTGAGCTACATTGATGGGACAGTTTCACCTTATGAAAAGTCCTCAGTGGACAGATACAATCAGTACATTTACATGATGTTAGAAAGTCAAACTGTTGTGTTAGTTTGACTAAAAATCTAATTTGTAAAAGTCGGACTAACACACCCAAATAATGCGGTTATGAATCGAGTCAATATTTTATGTATACACCTCAACTGGACCTGAACTACCCTAATCGCCACACTGGGCTTTGACCGGGAAGTCAAACAGTATAAATGCACAGAGGAAAGCCAGGAAAAACAAAAGAAAACGAATAATGGAAGAAAACAAAACAATATGTAGAAAAAGTAAAGCTTTGAGTATGTACGAAATGTACAGAGCCGAAAAGTTATCTATGTTTTCACCATTGGACATGCTACCTTTTCGCCACTTGCTAACTTGTTTGGTGTGTGACAAAATAGGCCAACTAAAGGACGTTCCAATAGCAACTAACTGAAAGGGGCATATCGCCACCTACCATGGCAGAGTCAGACATACTTCCATCTAGGGTTGCACCTAACGATTATTTTTTTATTGATTAATCTATCGATTTTTTTTTTATTGATCTAACTATTATTTTTTTATTATTCAATAAATATAATACAGAATTTACTAAAAATAACATTTTAAAACTTGTCATACACTGCAGGGCATTATTTCCCAACAAAATATAGCCCAGTCTTAACTGGTAATCTGTGTTTTACAGTCTGGTATAAAGTCTCTCCAAAATAAAAGTAAAATAAGTAAAGTAAGTAAGTAAAAGGAATGTAATACAATCTACATTTAGCAATCCAACAGCAAAATAAATAAAACTATGTAAAAATCAAGTCACTTAACAAAACAGTTACTCTATGTTACAGTAACAAACCTCAAATCTAGCAGTCCAACAAAACATCTTACAGTAAAATAATGCAATTTGAATAACACTATAACTCTTCTAACAAATAATTAGAACTAGTACATTCTAGGCAGCGGCCTGCGGATATGAGTGCTGTATTTTAATATTCATAAGCGCATATTCCACTCATTTATGAAGTTATACAAGCTCCTGCACAACTGACTTCCCCGTCCTGTAAATATTTCAAAATAAAATGCATTGCATCAGCAACTGATGGCATTCTGTCCACAGAGAAACAGTCAGATAGCTTTTGTTTTGAAAGGGAAGCAAGGAAGTGGAGTTAAAACAAACATCTTTGTATTTCCTCATCTCTGTGACAGAGAGAGACTTTAAACTGCAGTATAAAGTGGTATAGAGTCAACAAACGCGAGCATAACGTGTAAAAAAACAGCGAGCCACCGTTTCTCTAGATGTGCTGAAGCTGACATGCAGCTCAGACATGCCTGACAAGTGCTGCTCAGCCGTGCAGTGTGCATGCTCTAACTTGATACACGAGCGCCGAAACAAAAAACAACATGCCCGGCACTGCTCGAGCTCTCATTATGCGCTGTGTGAAACGGTGCGACTGGTTGATGCACATTATGTGAATTGACATATTCACGTAATCGATTACATCAATAAATTGATTCTCCCCCTTGTGCTAGTATACCGGGAAAATGACGGTCGTCCACCTGGTCTAATCGAGCTATAACTGTAGCTCCACTTAAGTGTGCATGTAAAAGGCAAGGCAAACTTATTGATATAGCCCATTTCATACCCAAAGGCAACCCAAATTGCTTCACAAATTGGTCAAGTCAAAGATCATTTGTAGGCTAATCACAAGTAATGCCCCAAAGGACTGTAGAAAGTAATTTCAACTCAATTTTAATAAGCTCTATAAAGTCCAGCAAATCACATTTAGCCTCAAAGGGGTTTACATCATACAACATCCCTCTGTCCGTGGTCCCTCACAGTGGGGGAAAAAATGTCAGAATATGGTGAAAAACTACAATCACAGCACCGCCTTGAGAAAGAGGAAAAACATATTGTACCAAATAAGTAATTTGAAGAGTGTTTTAAATCAGTCTAAATGCAAAGTCACTGTAACAGAAATTATCACAAAAGACAGACTGATACAAGACAGCAGAACTAAGCAGACATCACACACAAGACTGCTCAAACACTCGTCACATCCTTAATGCTTCTGGCAAAGAATTTTTTAAATTTTTTTTTTTTATCCCAGTGCAATTAATTTGTTAAATTCATGTTTTGTGTTTTGAAAATGGTTAGAGGGCATCAGCGTTATTGTGTGCATAATGAAATGTGATTAAATTAGGCTAGGGCAGAATTTTGTGTTCATTGTGAAGCACTGTTTGATTATCCACAGGGTACATAGTGTTCTTTGTGGCCTTAATGCCTTTGAAAGGTTTCAGGGTTTGTTTCATGAGTTCACTCTTCGGCATTGGTTCCCTCTGTGCCATGTATTGCCTTGCGGGGTGCAAAGTCACGCGTGTTTCCCATTCTTCAACCTAATTACTGCAATTACTTACAACTAAATGTTGACTGTGCTGTGAGGGACAGCAGTATACTATGTACAGAATATTGTTTTACTTCCGGAGAGTTCTGCTAAAACAAAAGGTTTAATCTTTAGACGGATGTCATGGCACTACATGATCCTCTTTGGAAGCATTTCTTTTGATGGCTTAGGCAGCTAAAAGACTCTAGATGTAATACATGACGTCTACTGTGCATGACGACTCCACTCAAATTTCTCAATATGAATTAAAAAACAGGTTTTTAAACAAGAGATCAATAAACTTTTTGAATTATTTATACACATACATATACGCTCATCGGCCACTTTATTAGGTACACCTTGCTAGTACTGGGTTGGACCCTGTTTTGCCTTCAGAACTGCCTTAATCCTTCGTGGCATAGATTCAACAAGGTACTGGAAACAGTCCTCAGAGAGTTTGGTCCATATTGACATGATAGCATCACTAGTTGCTGCAGATTTGTCGGCTGCACACCACATCCCAAAGGTGCTCTATTGGATTGAGATCTGGTGACTGTGGAGGCCATTTGAGTACAGTGAACTCATTTGTCATGTTCAAGAAACCAGTCTGAGATGATTCGAGCTTTATGACATGGCGCGTTATCCTGCTGGAAGTAGCCATCAGAAGATGGGTACACTGTGGTCATAAAGGGGTGGACATGGTCAGCAACAATACTCAGGTAGGCTGTGGCGTTGCAACGACTCAATTGGTACTAAGGGGTCCAAAGTGTGTCAAGAAAATATATCCCCACACCATTAGACCACCCCACCAGCCTGAACCGTTGATACAAGGCAGGATGGATCCATGCTTTCATGTTGTTGGCGCCAAATTCTGACCCTACCATCCGAATGTCGCAGCAGAAATCGAGACTCATCAGACCGGCAACGTTTTTCCAATCTTCTGTTGTCCAATTTTGGTGAGCCTGTGCGAATTGTAGCCTCAGTTTCCTGTTCTTAGCTGTCAGGAGTGGCACCTGGTGTGGTCTTTTGCTGCTGTAGCCCATCTACTCAAGGTTTGACGTGTTGTGTGTTCAGAGATGCTCTTCTGCATACCTCGGTTGTAACGAGTGGTTATTTGAGTTACTGTTGCCTTTCTATCAGCTCGAACCAGTCTGGCCATTCTCCTCTGACCTCTGGCATCAACAAGGCATTTTCGTCCACAGAACTGCCGCTCACTGGATATTTTCTCTTTTTCGGACCATTCTCTGTAAAGTCTAGAGATGGTTGTGCATGAAAATCCCAGTAGATCAGCAGTTTCTGAAATACTCAGACCAGCCCATCTGGCACCAACAACCATGCCACATTCAAAGTCACTTAAATCACCTTTCTTCCCCATTCTGATGCTCGGTTTGAACTGCAGCAGATCGTCCTGACCATGTCTACATGCCTAAATGCATTGAGTTGCTGCCATGTGATTGGCTGATTAGAAATTTGCGTTCACGAGCAGTTGGACAGGTGTGCCTAATAAAGTGGCCGGTGAGTGTATATATATATATATATAGTTATTAATTAGTTCCTTTTATTGGTGGAAAAAAAAGTCTTGGTAAAATGTGTCTTAGTGCTTTTTGTTTTATCTAATTTTAAAAATTTCGAATTTTGACTCTAACACAAGAACATGCCCTAAAAAAAAGACTCTGAACACCAGCTAATTCTTTTTCTTTTTTTTTTTAACCTGGCTCCTACAGTCATTTTTCACTCAAATATTCATACTGGTGTCTGCTTCCAGCAGTTTCATATATTCTGTCTTTGGGTTTTGGAGTGTTGGCCTTAAAAAAAGGAGAAGGCATTTGAACATGTCACACAGGGGTTGGAGAAGTAGGGAGTTCTATCACCCAGCGCCAGGGCTGGGCAATTATACCTCAAATCAATATCATGATTAATTTACCTTGTTTACAATTAATGAACGATGATTTAGTTTTTTGCCCTCATAGTTCACTGACAGTTTCATTTGACCATGGTGTGTTGCAGTGTAATAAACATATGGAGCATTATTATTTATCAAACTATCCAGTATTATTTAAGAATTAAAAGCTCCATCTTAAAGAACCTCTCCCGACTGCAGGATTTTGATGTGAACTTCTGCTGTGCGCTTTTCTTGGGAAAAACAGTTTTGAATAGGCTACTTCTTCTACAGCTGCCAACAGCCTGCCAACATTCCAAGTTAGAGAAAGGTTGAAAATTAGGCAATGTGCCTGTGGCCCCAGGTCCCCACAACATTACATCTGCCCCTGATAATAATGAAAGCTCTGCGCAAGCACCTGGATGAGACATGGAGCGATGCATCCTGGTGTTTCTAAATAATTCCAGCCAAAGTCTGACTTAACCTGAAACTAAAACAAAGCAGTCTGTAGAACTCTAAAGAAGTTACGTCCCAGCGCTGAATATTTGGCTGTTTGTTGATTCAGACACTGAGGAGAAGCTCTGCTCTGTTTCTGTCTCACTGCGCTGCTGTCAGACGATCAGCAGTTTGAACCGTCATAATGAAACACTGTGGAAGCACATACGACTTGGTTGTATATTCAGCTCTTTTCTAGAGTCAAAGTCATTCACTGCATTACATGATTGTTCAGCACTTCTGCTGTTGCAATGTTTTGCCATGAGATTTTTCTTGGTGTCCTGAGAACCTGAGGCAGAGCAGAAAAAGGACTCGCGCCAGATGCATGGGAGTTGGCAACCCCGCTGGGGAAAAGATTAACACATTTTTTAAATGACCGAAATAACCAACACAGGCAAGATTATGTCAGTTAGAGGTTCTGAATGTTGGTTTTGATTGATTTTCAATTAACTGCCCAGCCCTACCCAGCGCTATATTTAATATATGCTAGTTATTTAATAACATAAGCACAAAAGAGAAACCAAATGGGTGCTTCTGACTTGTGACTCATTGCTTATCGCTTTCTCTTTGTGGAGAGCAAGACTAAATAAATACTCCACTGTGTAAAGTCCACTTAATGGAGCAGCACTGCGTACTTTATTCCTTATCAGCATTCATAGCAGCCTGTCTCTTAGAAACATATATTAGGCCTCAAATTGCTCTTTATTAAACATAATAAACAGATATCAAAATGCAGGCATACATACAACATCCAATTTAGTGACAGTATAAAATAACATCATGCAGTCTTTGCACTGTTTTTGCTCGTAACACAGTGAGGTGTGAGAGCTGCAGTGGGGGAGTTACTGTAAATCCCTGATCGTGGAGATAACTCTTTTGAGCAGGGCTGGGCAAGATATCAATATTATATTAATATTGTGACATGAGACTAGATGTTGTCTTATATTTTCAATACTGTAATGTTGTGTTATCCTGTCCCAGTTTTAAAGGCTGCATTACAGTTCACTGCTGTAATTTTCTAAACTCACCAGACTGTTCTGATTTACTATTTGCCGTTCCCCAATTGGTCTATATGGACATTACTGATGCTTATCTCGGGCTGCCCCCTGAAAGTCAGGGATTTGAATCATCAGTCAGAAACCCCTCACACGACCAAAATTACTTCAAGTCGAGCATTCCTTATTTTGTTTTTGTTTTTTCTAGTCGAAGTTGTTTTTTCAAAGTCTGGGGACATTTTGGTCCCCAGACTTTGACAGTATTTGGCAGACTGAGTGCTCTTGACTGTCACGCTGCTCTTAATTAGAGGCTGCAGCAACACAGAGGAAGAGATACTGAGACTGTAAGGCTCAGAAATAACATTATCATCTCTCTTCTGCTTAGCAGTGAATTTACAGCTCATAGCTAGTTAATACGCTGCAGTCTCTGGCTTTTGTTTGATATCTATTAAAAAACATTGTTGCACATATGTGATCTGTTACTGCCTTTAGCTTGTGTACTATATGTCACATACAGAATGCGAATGCCACTGTCACACTGAATGTCCCGCTAAGCCTTCAGAACGTTACACCCGTCACTCCCATGATCCTGCTCTACCAGCTTTCCCTTTTACATAGACCTCAATTTTGCACTGTTGCTACCTCTGTTGCCTGCTAAATGGCAAGACAACCCTGTACCCCCATTCCGCAACTGTACCTTATATATAGAAAGGCAAGGCTGCATAACGGCATATTTGTAGAGTGAAAGGGGCTTCAAAAAATTAAGCTATATACAGAATAATACATATACAGTTCAATACAAATATGTGTATTGTTACATCCCTACTTGATTGTAAAACAGCAGTAGAGTGAAAACTGGTGTTATATTAAAATTGTCTTGCAGAAGATGCTACTGTTTTGAGTACATACAATCCTTCCAGAGCTAAAACTAATGTTATTCTCATGACGTTAAATGGCAACACGTTAACACGTTAAATGACAATGACAAGCCAGATAATTTTCTTACAGGATAAATCGAACTCTATCCACAAATCTGTACTGTGATACCACTAAGTTTGGTAGAGACAAAGTGGATGGATCACACTAAAGCTTTTCTTCCATTTTTTCCTATACTGGAATGCTCAAATAATGGCAGGTTCTGAAGCACCAGCAGATAGACAAACGGGATCAGAGGATTGAAAACCATCATCCAGAGAATAATTGCTCTTAATGAAGCACTTCAGTTTCACTTTGTGTTTGAACCGTGGCACGGCAAATCACAAATAATGTCAGTTACACACACTTTACATGCTCAGCTGCAGGCTGAAATATTTATGTGATTTTTGACACTCAAATATCTACTGAAAAAATGTCTCAATTTCTGACCTGTTGATTTCACTTAGCTCTTTGACAAATTAAAAATGTCATGACACCAAAAGGTGAAAGGCCAAGTTGTAGTTAATGATTTACCCTGCTTTCGTGATTGCTACTTATATTCCTGTGAGCCTGACCTCCCGAGCTGCCAGATAAATATTCTCTCTCAATTAAAAACAGCGTCCTTCACACTGCTCAGTGGTAAGTTTTATCACAATGCGATGAATTCATAGACCTCACTAGGTTTTCATGTTTTCTGTGTGTGTGCGTGCGTGTGCATGTTTACCAGTCAAGAAGGATTGCATGTTGTCGGTAACTACCCCGATGGGACATAACAAAGTCAGGAAGTCATTGCTTAAACATGACTTCTGCATCAGATTTGTTATAGTAACGGACACATGCAAATTCAGCTTTAACGTATGCCCAGCCACTGGCACATGTCACAGTTAACGGGTGAATGTTTTAAAAAGAAAAATAGGAGACAAGAGAAAAGACAGAACCAGTAAAGGCCTGTGTCCATAAAGTGTTGTTTTCTGGGTGCCAGCGTCTTTATCTATTGTTCCCAGTGAGGAGAAAGTATATGTGGCCACATGTGGCCAGAGAATAAAGCGTTTTTTTTTCAGGGTGTTACGCTTTATTTGTGCTGCTGTTTCAATCACTTTTATTTGAAAATCTCTGATCAATCTCTGACGACAAATACAAAAGCCCATTTGTGGGAGCAGATCGGCCAGACACTGAGAGACTTCTTTTCCACCAAATGGAAGTGGTTCTGTTCCAGTTCCCAAACCTAATTTTGAACCGTTCAGAGCATTTTGACCAAAAATTACTTGGTTCAGAATGACACATTATGATGTGCAGTTCACCCTAGAAGGGGCAAACAAAGAAGTGAAAAAAGTGCAATTAGTGGTATCACTGGTCAGCTGCTAAATCCTTTTTGTTTTTTCAAATTATAAGAACAAGCGGCAGCACCTGGATCAGAACATTTAAGATACCAAAAATCTTGACATATCACAAACTGTGGGATTTTATCTGTCTACTGGGACTGAGCAGACCTGACGCAGCACAATTTGGACAAGATGAGGACTTTTTGGTAGCAAGTTGTCTCACTTTTTACAAGCTGGATGAACTGTTGGCCTTGTTTCTATTTCCACAAAGTGGTCAGTAAATGTTATGCTGATTTTTTTGGGAAATACCAATTATTAGCATGCTCATATTTCTATGCCATACTCGCTTTAAATATATACTTTACATTGTAGAGGAAAGAATGAGCAATTAAGGGAGAAACAATAACAATAAGGTCAAAGAAACCTAAAAGAAGGAACTCCTTCAAAATAATGAGCTACAAGGGTTGATCCTGTAGAACCCAATCTCCCAATCAATCTCACCCTGTGGTGCCAGAATAAAACATCACTCACGCGATTGTTTTCCGCTGCCCACAGAATGAGCCACTTTGGCTCATCTTTGAGACTTTCTTCTTTTTCTTGATACCACTCTTCACTGTGGTCCCCCTCCTCCTCTTCGCCCTCTTCCTCCTCGTCTTTGCTTCCAGTCCAAAGGCTGCTGGCCCCTCGGGGGATCAGGTGTCCATGTGAATTCAGAAGCTCAAGCTGGTTGAAATCTTCAGGAAACTCCATCACTTACTGTTTTTGTCAGAGAATCTAAGCCATAGAACGAAACAGAGAAATCAGAAAGATATATTAGTGGCGCCGGCATAGCTCAATATTTCATAACAAAGGTTCATTTTGTGATAAAAGCACCAAATTCAGCAGATGTGTTGATAGATATATTGGGAAAAAATCTAGATATTGGGCCATCACAAACTCGGACTCTGGTTGCCGTGGCAGCCCTTTTTCCATTTTTTTTTTAAATTTCCATTGGATCCATATGCCATAATGGATATAATCTAGTAACCCTGAGAACAAAATAAAATACTGTTATAAAGTAATTAGTCATTAAACTACATTACAATTTTATTATATTGTGCTGTGAATCAGTAAAAACTGCTCTCCTATTATTTTAGCACATGGAAGATACTACAGTACATGAGGCACGGAGTACTTCATATGTAACTGCCCACTAACTTATGTGTTAGTATCTAAGCACTTTGTTTTGCATGTTTGCAGACACCCCTATTCAATTTCAAGCATTTTGTTTTTTAATATTAAAAGCCAGAATCACCTGTGGGTATATAGGCTGTGGGCTTGCACTGCATTCTTCAGGAGACAGTTAGTACCTAATACCATTAACACCACTGAAGACCAGCCAACATACTGGGTATGTTTACATGCACACCAATATTATCCTATTATTCAGAGTATGACAAAATTCTGAGTTTGATGTGAGTCATAAAAAAAACAGCATATTCCTTTTAAATATTCTGAATAAGCCCTTTTTCCCCCTGAATCTAGCTTTTTCAGTTTAAGACAATAAGGGCAAAAAAACTAAATATTTTGTGCATGTAGACATACTTATTGATTGCTCTCCGTTAGTTTTTCAGGTGGGTTAATGTCACCTAAGTACTTTTACATGTTATTAGTGCTATTGTTTCTCTAGTAATGTTGTTGTTTTCAAATTTTGTGCTTTATTAGATTGCTTGAGTATATATTATATTCTAACCTAACTGAGAAGAAATGAAAATCAGAGATGGAGGAGATGATATGAGAGAACCATACGATTTAAAAGAATATTTATGTTTAATACTTTTGATGCTCTTGGATTGAATTTAGTATCTATTGTGACCATCAAAGGTATTTTAAACTTTCACACTGTCCCTGAAAAGCTAAACTACCTCTGGATGTCCTCAGTTGTCATTTGTTACCTTGAATCTGAATAGAGTCGGTCTAGTGCTCTTTTGAAATACACTGTCCTTATAAAATTCTTATTTCATTTGAGTTGTTTTACCTTACATGTTTCAAACGAAGCCTAATCAATGAAAGTGAGCAGCAGCTCGTTTTTCTCTGTGTCCAAAAGCAGATCATTACAGCCACGACTGCCAATGTCAGTTGGTATTACCAAGTGTATGCTTGCATTTAACTTGGGACCAATAAAAAATTTAAAAACATTCAATATTTGAGCAACCTTTTCTACATGAAAAAAAAACTTTTTTTTTGCTCTGCCTGCACATCTGTTTTTACTGTATGATTCTTTTCTTGCATGCTAACTTGTTAAAAAAAAAATGTGCCGCTTAAACAATTACACGATTAATAACCAGAAAATGAATTTGCTACTATTCTGATAACTGATTTATTTTTCTAAGCAGAAATACCAAATATTCTCTTTCTGCAGATTCTTAAATGTTAAGGCGCAACTTGTACTTTTTATAACTACATTTATGCTTTATCTTCTCAGAAAATAGCCATTTGAAAAGTTTATGGAAGATTTTATGTGTTTTACAAGACATTAGGGTAGAAATTCTAAGAAGTAGCCATTCTGACCAATGCTCCTAAATAGGCTTTTTTTTCCAATATCAAACGTCAGACATGGCACATAACAGAATGTAAGAGGGTTCTCATCTCAACGTGCTGTACTAGGTATTGGTGGTTTTGAGTGGTCATGACATAGTGATTTGGTATTTTTTTTCAATAGACTGGCGTGTTGTACCATTTTTTTCATCATGGTGAAAATCCATTCTGCCAGGACATGAATCAGTGGTTTTCCTAACAGAAAAAAGGACAGAGCTAGCTTTTGGTGCCTGGAAGTGGTTTATGCAGTTGAACAGACGGGACATCACTGCGGCATCGGTAACAAAAACACAGTTGTTACAAAGAAAAGGACAGTGTTGCCGATATGATGGGAGTTCAGGATGAGATTTCGAAGCCAGGACCATGTGAGGCTTATAAAGCATACGGTTCATTTGCACCCACCATATTCTTAGCTGCTCCAGGGGTCTTGACCACCTATCAGTTCGATAACTGTATGGCTGTGGCCCGTCATATGTATAAGCATACACATTCCCACCTCTTCTTTGTCAAAACTAGCACTGTTATCCATATTTTCCATTGTTTCATTTGGCCACTCTCCCTAACTTCACTTCCATTTTGCTTTTTCTTGATGCAGAAATAGAAAATCCTCAACAAAAAACAAAAACGAAAAAAAGGCTTTGAAGGTAAACACTGTACTGTATATTTCTGTGTTTTACTTTTAAAGTTTAGCTTCTATATAATTTTCGCACACACTAATTCACTGGGATGTCTAACCTGCAAGTTGCTCTTTACGGGTGTTACTTTTATCTTTGGGTTTTGGACTTTTGGTTGGATAAAACAAGTTACAATGTCCCATTAATTACTGAAAAATTGTGAAAGGCATTTTACGCTACTTTGTGAAGTATTATAGACCAAACAATGAATTAGGGAAATCATTAGTAACATGCATTAAAATCATACAATAATTACACTACTACTACTACTACAACAACTACTACTACTACTACTACTACTACTAATAATAATAATATTACACAAGAAAAGAAAACGAAAATAGCTGCAGCCCTAGAATCTTGCTTTGACTTTTATTTTCTGTTTTCTATTGTTAAATCTAAGTCTATTAAACAATTGTTTATTGGAATCACGGACATGCCAATTATTATATTTTGTCCGAGATTAGTCCAAATATAAAGATAAACTCCCAATGTAATGCAATACAGTATAGGAGCACTACAAACTAAAATCTCCAAAACAACTAGTTCAATCAACACCTCTTCAAACACTGCCAACAAAAACCGTCCATAATAACCTTTAGGCAGAGATTAACGTTAAATGCGGGGCTGCATTAGTTTTATCTAAACTAGCTGTGAACCCAATAAATTGGCACGTGTGTCTATAGTGCTGTATCCATTGGCGAAAAGATAAACGTTCAATATTTAATGAACGTAAACGCCGTAGATAATTTAGCTGCTACGCAGCAAGTTACAAGACAAGTTAAGCTAGCGTTTTCTTTACATTGACGCTAACTGTTAGCCTACGTACGACGTTTGTGTGTTAGACATTTACGTACCTGTCGAAGCTAACATGTATCACATCAAAACAGCGACACTTCTCACACACTCTGGGGCTTAAAATGCTCAAAGCAGTAACATTAAAAATTACTTGACGCTCACCTTTGAGCCTGGCGAGTTCAAAACAAACCACCGCCGTAATTCTACTTCTTCGTCGTTTGAATTTCCGGCAGACTGGACACCTTGCTGCACTCGGCCGCCTCTCACAGGTCGACAATATATTGCAGGTCGACTTCGCAAGCCAAGGCAAATGTATTTAACAAAACATCTTTCATATCCAAAGGCAACACAAAATACTACAGATTAGTCAAGTCAAAGTTTATTGTAATCCAATCACAAAGCATCCCTCAAAGGACTGTACAAATAATGATTTCAATTAAATTTCAATTTCAATTTTATCTATAAAGCCCAACACCACATATCACAATTTGCCTCAGAGGGCTTTACAGCATATAGGGTATGTCAACAGTCTTAGACTAATCTCAGTGGGACTAAGCACACTCCTTTTTAGACGAATTTCCATTAACCCTCAAATTGCACAAATTGAAATTGCAAATATAAAATATGCCTAATGGAAACACATCAATTTTGAAAAAAAAAAAAAAAATCCCATTTATCGCAAAAAAAAAAGCTTGCTGTAAAGGCAAATTGTGATTTGTGATAATGGGCTTTAAAAATAAAATTGACCTCCCTTTCTCTTTAAACATCAACATTTTTCTCATATCTTGAGTACATCCTCATTACCATTTTCTGATCTGTCTCTTTTCTGCTGCCTGTCAAGGTCATTTTGGCTGCCCTTTCCCCCTTAGCTTTGGCTTCCTCCCAAAAACATACAGTAGATTAGCTTCTATGGCTAACACCTCACAGTGTTGTCTGGCTGTCAGGTCCATTAGTCCACATCTCCAAATCATATAAATGAGGCCAGTATCAAACCCAAATGCTGCTCTTCACAGTGATTCGTTTTGTCAGAAATGTTCGTTACCAACCATGACTTCAAAAACTGCACTACAAAACCATCCAGTTGCTCCTGACCTATCTCCCACAAGACACAGACAGCTGTAGTGAAGACATATGGGATATGTGCCTGTTTCTGCCATTTATCAGTCATTATTTGAGATAACAGATGCTTGGCAGAAAATTATTCAAGTGTCAGGTAGAAATCCGAATTTAGACTTACTGCACCCGTACCTCCATCAGAACACTCATTAGGCAGCAGATGAAGACTTCCATTAATCTAATGTGTTCTCACAAAGTTATTCATTGCACACATCATCATGCTTATGAAGTAAAAAAAAAACCAAGACACAGGCACAGCCTACAATAAGACAGGGTCTACATTAGCAGCGAGTGCTCTCAGTTGTGATCACTCACCCTGGCATTGTTAAAGTGGAGAGCGGATTTACTTTAGATTATACAAGAGTGAGTTCCAAAAGTCCTGATATAGAGTATAGCATCACTAGCTTTTTTGCTTTTATGCTCTTATTTTTTATGACTTTAAAATGTGCTTTTATGTTAAATGTTCTTATCTGATTTCTTTTATGCTAATGATTTTATCTTGTAGCATTTACAATGAACTAACATTTGTTCCAAAATTGTTAGTGCATTACAAATAAAATATATTATTATTATTATGACTTTACACATTTTCTAAACTGCTAATTACTTTAACCATTAATTACCCTAAGTAAACGGTTGGCGAAACAACAGTTGCTTGCAAATATGGACATATTACCACAAATGTGGTAGTATGTCAAAAGTGAAATAATGAATGATGTCAGAATAGGATGAAGGGAAGGACAGAAGCCGGGAGCTGTGCTCATCTGACATCAAGCGCTGATGTCACAATGTTACGATTACAGACATCTTACCAAAACATCCATTCAAAAAACTCATTCAGTTCATTTACATGATGTTAGAAAAAGTCAAATTATTGTGATAGTCTGACTAAAACTGGACTTTTAAAATACATGCCGACTGAAATAGCACTACATCGAATTTCTCAAAGTCAGACTAACACAACCAGATAATGCAATTGTAATTTGAATTCTTCCATTTTGTAAACACCATAGTCATACTTTAACCAGACTCTGTGTTCTGCGAGTGCTCCCAGTCACCGCTTCAGCCTCCCTCAGTGGTTAGGGATAGGGACTGTTTGTACTGCTGTGGACAGGGTTGCAGCAAAACATACTTTAGCCTAAAATATATATATATATATGTTTAAGCGCACACTATTTTACACTATTTAAGTATTTTCTCCTCTTTACCTTACACAACAGCTGATGGAGGCAGCGGTATACCAGCAACTCCGCTGGTCAGTGGAGTAAAATGACTGTTTATCTCTATGGAGTTTGCTGTTTTTCATATAACGGCTTCAAATCATTGGCAGTAAGGGCTGTCTTACGGCAAGGTTGAGTGGTGAAAATGTTGTAAATATGGCATAAAATGAAACAGATGTTCTTTTATGTGGCTTAAAACTAATCAATGAAGGCAGAGTGCTCAGCGCTGTTTGATTGCACATAATGTGGTGGTTTTCTACCCTGAAGTTACTGTTTATACAGTTGTTATTGTGATTAGGTCTATAGCATAGACTGTATAGATAATATAGGTTTATAGCAACTAGCTGAAAGGGGGCATATCTCTACCATCTGCAGCAGGGTCGGACATACTGCCGTCAATAAATCGATTCTTCCCCGCTGCTTGTATACTGGGACAAGGACAGCAGTCCAATTAAATGACCTAATCAAGCTATAACTGTAGCTTGACTAAACTGTGCATGTAAATGTATGGATTGACTTCGACACAAGGGAACCGAAGGTGCTATAATGCTAACTCATTTCCAGGTTTTAGGACTCATTCTTGCACCAGTCTGTTGTGGAATTATTTGTGTTGGCAGAGACAAAACAATGATTAAATAAACAAATAAATCATAATCTGTTGTTGTATGCTGTTATTGACTAATAAATGATACTTGTAGATCTGTTATATAAAAGAATTATCACACAATAAGTAGTGCTGTTGAAATGAATATGCAACACATTCTCATCCTGAGTCATCTTATATTGCCACTTTGTAGTGGACTTCAGTGTCTAAATATTACACTCTAGGTATCATTCTGCATCTGCTCTTTATGTTCAGGGATGCCGCTACTGTGATGTCAACCCGAGCACATGGTGGGATTATGCTGCACCCAGCTTTATTAAGGCAACAAAAGCACATGGCAACCAATGCCGGGATGTCAACAAAGACACATATTGGCACGGATGGTTAGGATTAGGCAACAAGGACACGAATAGTTAGGTTTAGAGGAAGGAGGCACATGGTAAGGTGTAGCAAAAAATATCACATTCATACAGGCAGCAAACACCAGAATCCCACATGAAAGTCTGGGTTTTGTAGGATCCATCCACCACACTCACAGTTTTGTTGTTACCGGCGGCTTTTCAGCCTTACACAGTCCTGCCACGTTTCAGGCTGACGCGACAAGTTCCATCCGGCCGTGCTCTCAAGTGACACAGCGGGTGCCGTCCATCCTATGATAACATGGCGTATCATGAGGATGCATTTGACTTCTGGATCTTCCACCAAAAGCACTGAAAATGTGGCAGTATTTGATGATTTTGGCATGAGAATTGGTATAAACTAGGGCACTCTGTGTGTGCAGACCTCCGCCAAATCCAATGCCCAATACCATAGGTTACCATAGGTTAAAAATAATGTGTATATCCGCTTCATGCCTTGAACCAGCTCCAAAATTTTATGGGTTCTTCCTTGGCTTTTAATGAAAATCAGGGTAGTCATTTTTCTGTTATTCTGCTGACAGAGGGACTAACAAACACACAAGCAGAATTGGATCAATAACTTCCTTGTTGGAAGATAATATGTAGTGTGGAACTCTGATTGACTTCAAACCCACTGAATGGTATGTTTTCTCATCAATAAGACAAGAAATCCGCATTCACTCACTTTGATTTGTTGTAATTTGTATGGGAAATGTTTGTTCACACAGTGCTGATATAGACCATCTTTCGCGGCCAACATACCTCTATCGTAGTCCAAGATTTATTTATGTCCATTATATTACACAAGGTAAGAAGATCACTCAAACATCTTTTTTTGAAATTTTACATTACATACATACATATATACAAACATTACTTGCATGATTATTACTGCTGTGCTGCTGGTTGCTCAGCTGCTGTGCACCCTTGAACCTGATTAAATTCAGAGGCACAAGAGATAGACATAAAAATTGCAGTGCCAGAAACCAGTGAAACCTTTTGAAGACTCTGAAATACATTTAATTCATTCATAAATTAGTCACTGCATGAACCACAGCTCCTGTCTCTGTTGACTTGGCAGCATTATAATAAGGTAAGAGTGCAGCTTTTTACTTATTATTGCTTTCAGTTAGACTCGCAAAACCGTAACTAAAACGGCATCTATGGAGCTCCATGACATGTTGATGCAGCCGAAATGGTACTGCTGATCCCCATTCAGGCAGTGTTTCATTGTGTTTGCCGCTCAAGGGACAGCCAGTGATTGATACTGCCTGAAATCAGTGGTGGGAATGTAATTAGG
Source organism: Plectropomus leopardus (assembly GCF_008729295.1). Lineage (NCBI taxonomy): Eukaryota > Metazoa > Chordata > Actinopteri > Perciformes > Serranidae > Plectropomus > Plectropomus leopardus. The sequence goes on from NC_056466.1 coordinate 32,846,940, forward strand.
AATATTCACTAGTACTGTACTCAAGAACAAATTCGCAGGTCTTGTAGTGTACTTGGTATTTCCATTTTTTGCAAATTCCTTCTTCTTCTCCACCCTGTCTCAGAGACAAACATTATACTTTTTAATCCTCTAAACTTATTTGACAGCTTTAGTTACGATTTAGTTTTCAAATTACAACGCTTGTTTGTTTTGGGTTCAAACACCAAGTTTTGCTGAAAGAAACACGGCTGTTAAATGTCCCAACATCTCATTAAAAATACCTTGTCTTGTCGCCAAAGAAACCTCTGCCAAATGTCCCAAAGTCTCATTAAAAATACCTGGTTTTGCTGACAGAATAGCTGCTGCTGAAGGTCACCACATCTCACTAAAAATACAGTATATTTAAAAATATAAATAAAATATATTTGGTTTTGTTGCCCATTATACGTCCTAACATCTTGTTTAAAATGCCTTTTTTGTTTACAGAAGACTACTGCTAAATGTCACAACGTCTCGTTAAAAACACTTTTTTTCCCCAGAAAAACAGCTGCTTAGTGTCCAGATGTCTTTGAAAAATGCCCAATTTTGTTAGGTACATTACTTTTCATACTTCAAGTACATTTTGTTGATAATACTTGCATACTTTTACTTAAGTAAGGTTTTTAGGGGGCTCAGTGGGTAGAGCAGGTACCCCATGTACAGAGGCTGAGATCTCGCTGCAGCGGCCGTGAGTTTGATTCCAACCTCATCCCTTTGCTGCATGTCTTCCCCCTCTCTCCCCCTTTCACACTTTAGCTTTCCTATCAATGAAAGGCATAAAAGCCCAAAAAATGCAGTAAAGGATCTGAATATGTGCCAGCATGTGCATTTGTTGACATAACGCATTTGGCTACCATATAACCATGTGCCGCATCACCCCACTATGTGCATTTGTTGACATCATGGTAGCGGCATTCAGACAGCAGACGCAGGAGGATACCTAAATCATAATATGTAGATGCGCTAGTCCACTGCAGAGTGGCAACATGTGACGAGTTGCGATGACAACATGCTGAATTGGCTGAATTTGAGTTTATTGTTGAAATTACAATCCCTAATGGGATCCTTGAGTGTCTTCCACTTGGTTTTACCTACATTTTCTCTTTATGTCGTTTATGTTAAAAGTGCTGCGGCAAACATGAGTATGGCTCATAATTCCATTGTTACCTTGAGATACAATAGGAGAACACAAGAAGCAGAAAAACAAATCCATTTATCTTGCTATTTTAAAAACGTTTCACAAAAGTTTCACAAACACACAAAATAAAGATTGAAAGGGAAAAAAATATAACAAAAAATGTCTAGAGAAAAAAAAAAGGACAAGGACAAACATTGAGGAAAATTATTACAAAGAATTGTAATAACCATAATAATTAAATAATATTACAAAAATGATATACTTCAAGCACATTATTTCCAAGTAATTTAATTGTCTTACTTACTTTTTCATCTTTTTTGGCCGGTTTCGGGCAGTTTTTCTGTTTTGTTTTTTCCCCCCTAATTTCTTGTTACATTTTGGGCCACTTCTTCTGAAGTTGCTCTTTGCCTTCTTCCCACGTTCTTTCAGAAATTAAGCTGATTTGCTCAGATTTCAAAGGGTTTAAGTTACAATTTGCAATTCTCAGTTGAACAAAAACAACCAATCATCCAAAGCTCTCAGTAATGTCAGTCACTGCTCAAGAACAAACTAATATCAATTAAGATTCTTTTACTGTATTGCCTATTTTTTACCTAACTTGTTTTTTAAGTGATATATTTTTAGTGAACTGTAGCTGTAAAATGAGTTTGCTCTTGCTGGGTTCGGCTTAACAGAATACAAATTTAGTTTAAGGTAAAAGGAGATGGTCTATTGCTGTGTTGCCAAACTATTGATTTATCAAAACATATCAATTCTAAATGTTTGAAATGGTTTCAATACTGATTTTTAAATAGTGTAGATACACTGGTTTCAGCTGCACTGTCTGACTCTCTGTTATTGCTAATGTTTGCTACAGTCATTCTGCTCATCTCTGCTACTAACCAAGACAAGAAAAATTACTGTTGTCATGGTATAACTGGTGAGATTTATTTTTTCATAATAATTCAGAATTGTATGTCTTCAATATTTCCCCTGCGGTATCAAAATGTTATCAAACATCAGAACAAACTATGCCAAACAGAAGTGTTATCATTTTTTCATAAACCTCAGCGACAGGTCAAAAAGTACATGCATATAACAGCAGATTTGGTGTTGCATAAATGTAAAAAATATTGAATTATTGATATGATTAGTGAACAACTGGTCCCCACATCCTCACACTTTCCACGCTTCCTTTTTATCATCATTCATCACTAGAGCAGGGATTAAGATAACGGGTACGCGTGTCAACGGATCTCACACTATTAAATTCATGGCTTTTGTATGAATTTTTTCACACGGATTATTACTTGAAATGTTTTAAAGTTGTGACTCAGATGGCGATGACAAATGATTGTCAGTGATGAGTAATTCTAAATAATACATTTTATTCTCCACATCATGTTCAAAGCAAAGTCAATTTTCATATCTCATTCTAGCACAGCAAATATACAGAATAATTGTCTGCACTGAGTAGCAGGCAACCAAGTCTTTGACTTAGATAATCAAAACTTGTAATAAAATGTCTTTGGACTGAAAAGTGGGATTCAAGGCCCTTCTTTTAAGGATTGTGGGATATCGTCTGGATATTTTCACCATTAACACTCAGCAGGTGTTTGTGGTTCCTTTTTATATACCAGATCATCAGTACACAAATGTTACAGTCAAATAAAATAACAGCAAAACAATTTCATGGTTCCTTTAGTTCAAAAAGTAATCAAATAAGTCATTAACATGAAGAATATGGAAACACCTTGGCAGAGCTCAAGAGAGAACAAATGTCTCTTTTTAATTTTCCACGTACAGGAGCAGAACTACTGCACTGAAAGCAGCTATGAGTTTGGTAGCTTTAAAGCGTCTATTTGTCTCTTCAGACAGCTGCCATCTGTCCCTGCACTAATGAGTGTGAAAATCAACAAGTAGTTCTGCACAGCAAAAGTGGGCTTTTAATTTACATGCTGTTATTAAGGATAGAGTCTGAGCTTTTAAAGTGCCTGAATGGTGTGGAGTCCCATATCAATGAGTCAATCAAAGATTGTGCAATTTGTTTGTGAAGGTATACATATATATATATATATATAATATTCAACACTGAAGTTCTCTCTCAGGGGTGTATGAAGCCTCTTAGAGGTTGTGGGGCAAAAAAGAGAGAGGGGTCCTACCCGAGTGTCAACACTAGGAGCTTAAAAATAGGGCTGTCGAGCGATGAAAAAAAAAAAAATCTAATTACTTGCTCTGTGATTAATTAATCTGAATTAATCGCAAACATCAATTGTTGCTGTGAAAGTATTTAAAAAAAATTAAATTCACATTTTAAGCACAGATTTAACTTATTTCTGAAGTCTTGCAGCTTCTGTATTGTCAACAGCATGGCCCTACATATATTTTAAAATAATATACCTTGTGTCAACAACTGATGGGATTCTGTCAACAGAGACGTTGTCAGAGGACTTTATTTTGAAATGGAAGCAGGGAAGTTCGGCTGCTAGCGCTACCATCAGAGGCTGTGTGAGCTTGGATCCCTGGGTTTCGCTGCTAAATGTTTTGAGATGATATTTCAGGCTTGAAGTAGGCCGATAGCACCAAACCTCACGTTACAAAGCCACTGTGGCCTTCAATGAGGCACCAGATCAAAGCGCACCACAGAAAGCAATTAATCAGTGTAAATTTTTAATTAATCGAAATGTAGGTGTTATTTTGAAAGCCCTACTTTAAAAATCAAGTATGATATAAGATCACAATGCCAATAGCCACCTTTTGCATACACATGAAACAACGTTGTGGACGGTGAAACGGCGGTGTCAGGTGAAAACACAGCCCGACGGAACCTGTCATGTCCGCATGAAACGCAGCGGGACGGCATCAGGTTAAATGCTGCCAGTGTCAGCATAGTATAAGGAATGCAAGAGTAACCATAGAGTGGGCAGGAAGGTGGATCAATCCAACAAACCTCAGAGTTTCATGCAGGAGTCCAGTGTTCACTTCCCGTCTGTATGTGATATTTTTTTCTACACCTTACCATGTGCTTCTTTCCCCTGATCCTAATCATCCGTGTCAGCATGTGCGTTTGTTTACACCATGTGCTTGTGATGACATCATGTGGCGCCATCTCTGAACGTTAAGAGCAGACGTAGAAGGATACCTCGAGCGTAATATGTAGACACAGAAGTCCAATATGTGACAACTTGGGATGAGAACGTGTTGGATCCATTGCTCACATCTCCACAGCTTCAACCTCTCACCCAGATATAGTCACTTCTAGCTCAAAAAAAAAAAAAAAGATGGTGATGGTGGAAAATGCTGAACTCAAGGCTTCAAAATGGTAATACACAAACTAGTGGGTGACGTTACGCTAGCTCTGTCCATTATTTTCATAGTCTAGGATCCCTAATAACACCCTGTTACTCCCACTTCCTATACACTGTGTAGGCGTGTGGACAGTAGTGCAGATATCCAACCAGAGTAAATGAGCCTTAACAGGTCAGACTGGGTTGCATAAATGTCAGGTTACGTTTTTTAGTTTTTTACTGCATGTGACAGGCTATTTCAGCTGGAAAATGCCCATGTAACTGGTAGGTAGCTAATTAACGAGGACGTAAAACAAAATAAGTCATCAAACAGAGTAGGACAGAGCTGGAGCTTGCAGCTCAAAGCTACACTAGCCACTACCAGCATAACACACAAATCTCTGACTACACTGTTTGCAGTAAAGTAGCATTGTGGGTTATGTAGGCGCCAGGTGTTGCCAAGAAAGAAGAATGTGTGAAATATAAACAACAATCTCTCTGGCTTTGTTACAGGGAATTTTAACCTTTTGTTGCAGGTTTGTCCTGAAAACAGTCATTCGCCTCCCTTCAACCCACATGCTGAGTGTTAAAACAACCCTCTTGAGCACTATGCATTAAGATTGTTGTGTTAAATGTCAAGTTCATTTAAAAGTAGGATTGCAGCCACACAGTCTACTTTGTTCACAGTCACACGGTCCCGCCTTTAGTGGGTAAATATCAACATATGCATTATTTGTCTGCTGAATTCAGATGGTTAGATTATGTGATGATGGCTCATTTTGTCCCTTTACTACCATCTCCTGGACCAAAGAGCAAACAGCAGCCTGTCTTTTCAGTTTCTAAAGTGTATAGAGACTGTAAACCAATAATTGTAAAGAGGTCTTTGACAGTCTGAATACGAACGCCTTCCTTTCAGTCTCTTGTGAAAGTAAAGTGCCAACATTTAATGAAGAGAAAATGATGAATCTCTTGAATGCCAAGAAGATTTTGCTGCCACGTCCAGAGTTTACATTGAAATGATGGAAATTTCAAGTCACAGCTCTAGCAGTTATTCAGGTTTGATTGTGAACACAGTGAGAGACACTTGCTGTGCTGTGCTGTAGCCCTTGTGTTTGTTTTTGTGTTCACTTTGTTGATAGCTTTGCCGAGAACATTTTATATTCATGAAACAGAAGAAAAACAAGTCAATTAATGGGGTTCTTGAGTTCTCTTGGATTTTTCTGTCTGAGCAGCAGTCCTTAGAAAAGGAGTTAGACAGCGTGTAGTACTGCATCAGGAGGAGCCTGTCGGGATCTGACTGTAATAACTTTTATGTTGTATCTTGAAAAAGCCCAGAGAAGATAGAAGATAGGACCTTAAACCACTAAAAAACTCAGCTGTTCAGTAGTCCGTTCGTTAGAGACAATATTTAGTTTCACCACCCAAATCAAAAGTTTTAATTTATTTTGAAAATATTTTTCTTTCAAAAACATAAAGGAATGCAAAGAGCAATGTACAAAGAAATGACCCAAAATAAACATGAAAATTAGATTATTATTATTATGACTATTATTATTATTAATAATAATATAAATAAATAAATGAATTAAATTAAATGTAAATACATTTTTTAAAAAGTGAAAATAAATAAATAAATAAAAAAACACACACACACACGGAAATTACCTGAAATAAGTTCTTGAAAATTATGATTTCTTTTTAATTTAAAAGAGAATATATACATATGGGGGAAGAAACAAAATCATTGAGAGAGTATCTCACAGCCCCTGAAAAGCTGGTCTCTGCTGACCTCTGGTGGTGTCTTTGTCACCCTGCTGCAGTGGAGTGCAGGTGTAGTCCTGGACCTCACAAAGTCACTGTTGGATGCAGTCATAATGTCATATATGCAAGAGGTTTGAAACTCCCAGTCAGGGAGGGCAGCACATCAGGTCTTGGCTGATGACTGATTCACAGCTCAGGGGTCATTAGTGGGGTAATGTGTTGAAAATAGGACTGTCAGTGTTAACGTGTTCATCAAGATGCAATTAAGGTCTAAGCATTATTTTTTACCATTAATATTAGTTTTTAAAATTATATTAATCGTTGTTTCCTGCTGCAATGTTGGAATATAAGACACAACTGCATTTTTGAATGGCTCACTTCACTTTAAAAAAACTCTCAGAATGCTCAGTTGACAAGTCAAAAGTAACATGAATTAATATAGGAATGAAGACATCACAGAGGTATTCTTTTATTTTGATTATCTTCTTCTGTTTGTGTATAAGTATCTTTGTAATTTTACTTCTTTTTTCTGTCTTTTTAAAATAAATTTTCAAATGCACGAATGGAAACCTGACACCTATTTGGAACTGGAATTGCACTGTAAATTCAGCATGTGTTAATAAAAACCAAATCTTACGGAACATCTTCTCATCCAGAGTCATCATATGTTGCCGCCTTGCACTGGTATTATGCATCTACATATTACGCTCTGGGTATATTTCTGTGGCTGCTCTTTATGTTGCGGGATGCCGCAACCGTGATGTCAGCACAAGCACATGGTGGAATTGCGCTGCATCTATTTATGTTTAGACGACAAAAGCATAGAAATAGAAACAGGCAGAGGCACTGCCAGGGATTTTGGGCCCCCCTGTGCAAATGTTAAAACCACACCTCTAGAACACATTGACATTAGAAACAATAAGTCTACAGATATGATACTTTGAAGGGAGCCATTCTGCATTATGAGTGGTTTTTAATTTTCATACTTTAAATACAGTTTTCTGATAATACTTCCCATCCCAGTATTTTTTAGACAGTGGTAATTCTTCTTTAGCACAAAAATCATAGTACTTCTTCCACCATTGGTAAAAACATCATAGCCTAAATTTCAAGAAGGGTGTATCTGCAGGCTTGCAGGCAGCAGTTTCAGGACCCCAGATCCAGGACCCTTGTTTTTCTGTACATGTGCACTGCTTGGCTTCAGTTAATTGGCTTTGTATTCACTTGACACATGTTGAAGATGGACTACGAACAGACCATAAGTACTGAATATGAATTAAGTTAAATTTGTTTAAAATGAGACACAAAAATTGGGGACAATAGTTTAAAGTAATTCAATGAAGACATAGCTTCATTTTGCCAAGTACATACATATATAATTGTTGATTTAGTGACAATAATGTTAATTTGGTTCATTCTTTCTAAGTTTCTAAGTTATCAGCTTACATTAAATATTAAAGCCTAAACTATCAAGGGAAGCAAGTATAAAGTATATGTTAACGTTAGTGCCTTTAATACCAGTACTGTCATAGTTTAACATGAACTTTACACAATGCCATGTGGCTAGATGTTGTTCATTTTGCTGTTCAGTTCCCCAATATATGTGTCTCACTTTAAGCAAATTTAACTTAATTCATATTTGAGTGTATCCTTATAAAGCACTATTTTGGTGGTACTTGTTAAATAATATTTTGGTGGAATAAACCTTTAAGTATCATGTATTTTTGCATTCATCCACTTCACTGGGTGGCGCTGTTGCAAAAAACGAGGGTCCTAGATCTGCGGTCCTGAAACTGCTGCCTGCAAGCCTGCAGAGAGATACTATTGAAAATTTCAGTAAGTATCAGCTGACAAATCATGAGCTCACCTCCTTCTTCAGCTGGGAGTGTGGCTGGGTCATTGGTGGGGGGAGACAGGCCTGCTGAGGATGAAGCTGCATCTGTACTTGGCCTGATAGTGGACAGGGACAGAAAGGGACAACAGATTTAGTATGAATAACCTGCTAAAAATTTGCATGTATTGATTAAATGACGGTTAAAAAAGGAGCAAAATGTAAACAACATGAATTTTCCGTGCAGATATTAGCTAATTAGCAAAGGAAGGCTAGCTTATTTCACTACCAACTAAACAGGTTCATTTCCACCACTCACAGTGCCCCACCTTTCTTTGTCAAGAACTGGGTAACTTGCTGTCACCTTCTCCTTTTTCTCTGTCTTTGTTTTGGTTTTTGGTACCCAAACTTTTCTCGTGAAAGCTTTAACTTGAGGATCAGCTCCACCGACACTCCTCACTTCACTTTGCTAGCAGGTACCGTTAGCGCCAGGTGTGAAGACAGGACCCAACCATTTCATGAAAAGACAGGTGGGGGGGGGGGGGGGGGAGGTAATAACTCTTTTTTTTTCCTTAAAGAAACAACAAAAGATAAAGAAACCGTAACTATAAGCATATTCTTAATAAAATCTTCTGTTAATGATGATTATTATTATTATTGAGGTTCACTGAAGTGTCCACACTTTTTATACTGGGGTGGCCCAAGTGAGCTACTTGGATAGCATGAAGTACAGGCGTTGCTGTGACAACATGCCACAGCATATCTTTCACAAATTTTGTCACCCCTGCCTATATCTACTTTACTTACTAATATTAATAATTTTATTTTTTAAATTTTCAATTAATTTTTTATTTAACTTATTTTTTCTTCCTTTTTCCCTACATATATATATATATATATATATATATATATATATATATATATACATAGAGAGAGAGAGAGAGAGAGAGAGAGAGAGAGAGAGAGAGCGAGAGAGAGAGGCTGATGATATATTTATGACAAGTCATGCTGCCCCTAAAATAAAATTTAAAAAATAAAATAAAAGGGTTTGGTCCCAAGGAGGGATCAGTTATGTAGTTCCTGTGGTTTACTAATGTTTGGGTGCATTGATCAAAGTTCTAGTATTAAAATAGCACTTTAAATAATCAATATAAATAAAGCATATAAAAACTATAGCCAAACAGAAAGAAGGGAAAACAGAAGATACATATAAAAAAAGATAAAAGATACAGAAAAGATACAAATAAAAAATATATGAATAATTTAAAATAGAGTTATGTAAGTCCACAAGTAAAAATAAGTGCTAAAGTAATTAAAACACACTTAAACACTCTTAGGTTTACAGAAAAAAAAACATAAACTTAAAGTGCTAGAAGTATCACACCATAAAAAAACGGAGGGTTTGGGACGGGTTTAGATGGGGGCACACACATCTACAGGGAAAGTCTTTGACGAATCACCCTTCTCTGTTTATGGTTTATACACCAACACCTCCATCTAGTGTTTGTAACAGTGAATTGCATGTAGGAGACAAAGCTGTAAATAAATGCTGAGTTTCTGACCATTATTTACAAGATATTTTACAGTAACATCAATAGTAAACATTCATATAACACAGTACCAGTTGCTACATTGTTTGCACCATTTCACTATGGGTTGAGTATGGCACCAAAATGAATAACCACAGCACAAAACATAGAGCTTTAAATTTTTATAAGACTTATAAAAAAGAAAAAACATAACACAATAACCAAGGCATGTCATACATTGTGTTTTTTCTTTGTTTCTCTGAGGAGTATTTACAAACAGGCTTATTTACAGATAGCAATAACTCAGAAATGGAAAAAGCTACATATAGCCTAGCACAAACAACCAGTTAGCATAATGATAATAGATTTGTTATGTACAATGTAACTGGCAAGGCTAGAGCGAGAAAGAACATAAAGATTCTGCAAAAGGTTTAAATAACTTCAAGTATCTGTCTTGAGGTGTCATGGAGGTTTTAGTCCAATGGACACAGAGTTTCAGCGACACCGAAGGGAAACTGAAAATCTGGTCGAGCTGCAAACCGTGTAGTGTGGCTGGGGAAGGACAGGAGGAGCTCTAGCCACTGGGAAAGACGACACAGACGATGCAACACACGTGGTAACAGAACAACCTCTGATAAATGCCCACTTTTAGAAACGTTTAAAACAACCAAGGGTAATCTTCTCTCCATGTATAAAGTGATATCCAGCTTATTGGCCTATAGCACCTTTTTTACTGCTCTGAATAAACAAATGTGCAACAGGCAGAAAAAACAAAAAACAATTGGAATCAAGAACATGCTGTTCTTCAAGGGGAAGTGGAAGCTGTTGACATCTTGAGTCCAACGCAACAGGTTTCCGAACAGGTTTCCGAGCACGTTTCTGGACTTGGCACGTGGTTTAACCCTTGGCAAAACCAAATAGGTTTGATTTCTAGCAAAAATAAGGGTTGAAGGCAATGAGAAACTTAACAAGACATGGCTTAAAAATAAGCAAGAAATTAGTAAAAGATTACAAGAAAATTCCCCGAAAATAAGCTACTGACATTTGGAAACAGTATTTTTTCTGTGACACAATAACAATTATTATAATTAGGAATTTTATTTTCTGAGTAGTAGTAAGTAAGTGAGTAGGAGTAAGTATTTTTTTTTAAAATAAATATATAAACTCCCCTTTTTTAAAAAAAGATCTTTACTTTTTTCAGGTCTTTTTTTAGTCACCTACTAATTTCACAAATTTCTTGTATTGTGTGGGAAATTTTCTGCCAAGTTGCTCTCCCCCCTTCTCACATATTTTGAAAGAAATAAAAAACAACGACAAAAAATGGCAAAAAAAAGAATGTACTGATATATATGTCCATATATATATGGACATCTTTTCCTTTTTTTCCCCCTTTAAAACAAACAAACAAACAAACAAAAAACTACTTTTCATGTCGTTTTCCTGTAACATTTTACTAATTTCTTGCGTTGTGTGGAACATTTCCTGGCAAGTTGCTCACTGCCTTTCTTCCCATGTTTTTGAAATCAAATCAATTTGCTGTGTTTTCAAAGGGTTAAAGTGCTTGTAAAAAGCGTCCAAATGCAGCACAAGAAAACTGATGTCGATCTAGGTTTCAAAGGGTTAACTGAGCATCTTAGGTATCCAAAGATAACTTCACAACATTCTGAGGCCATTTCATTGTCTCTCTCATGAAACCCGACACTTTGGAGTTTGTCAAAAAACATCTCCGTCGTTAAATCCTGTGTTCCACTTTAAAAAATCTTCATAAAACTGCAAAAGAGTAACTCGTTCATCACCTAGTACCGTACATGTAAATGATGATTCAGATATAATGTAACCGCTGTCAGAAGTGCACAGTCAGCTGTATGAAAAGAAAGAAAGATGTGGTTATTATTCTAGGTTAACAGTAGTTAGGCCTACTCTAATTATATAGCCACTATTGAGAAAAGTGTGACCCAAGCACAGGCCATTTGTCCTATTAACGTCTCCAAGTGCATGAAACACTAATGCTACTTCACGACGTTCATATAACAACACTGTGGGGCTCAACCGCCTCCCTTGTTAATTTCAGTTTAGTGTATCTGTTTTGGAAGGAGAGAAAAAAATGTCCATATACAACACAGGCTGCGGCCAGTGTCCCCCAAGTCCCCCAAGGCATGTCTCAAACGGCACCCGTCCAAGTGCAAGACTTGCACTATCACCCTCAGACCAGGAACATCACCATGACTCTAGTGTCATTTTTAAGACCTCAAAGTGGAGCAGCAAATATAAAAAAAAATCAGATTTCTGTTCTTGTGTGGCTCAAAATGAAAACTGCAATCAGGTGTCCGATTAAAAACCATACCAGAAAAGAGTGAAATTAAGGACCGTCCTCTTAAAATGAGTGCTGCCTGGGCAGCAGGGTACCATTTGAGAATCTGCTCTGATCAGCTGCAACACAACAGACCCCCCTCCCACTCCCTCCCCCTCCCACTCTGTCCCTTCAGCAGACAGTGAGAGGCTGGGGCTCACTTTCCCGCCGCTGGTTTTTCTTCAGCAGCTGAATGCGGTTGTGGCAGTAGAATTTGATGGCTCTCCAGTCGCGGTGGTTGCTGACCAATAGGGGGCACTGCTGCAGGCAGCGCTCGCAGTCGGCCTTTGCCGGCACTCGCAGCTCGGTGATGTTTTGGGTCAGGTGCTCCTCCACGGCCGCACGCTCCGCCTCTGACCAGGGACGCTTCAGGACGCCTCGCTTCCCTACAGAGGAGGAGAGATGAATGATGACGACGTTTAACAGCTTCTCTCATTTGGCATGAGTGATGTGGAACCTCCAATGGACCCCATGAACACAAATCGCCAGGGCTGCCCCTTGAACGTCCAAGATTAGAATCATCAGTTGAAGACCCCATTGTCGACTGAAATTGCTTTAAGTCAAGAAGTCTCTTTATGTGTTATTGTTATTGCATGTCAGTGTGTACGAGGGCATTGGTCCCCAGATATTGCTGCAGAGTGAGTGCTCTTGACTTTCACGATACTCTTTGGTAGAGGGAGTTGTTTAAGATTCTGAGATAACTTTATCTTCTCTCTACATCTCAGACGTTGTGAATTTACAGCTCAGCAACTTAATACAACACAGTCTCAGGCTTTTCATTGATAGCTCGTGTTGGCAAACAAATTTTGTTTCACATTTCTGATGCGTTGTTAGCGCTGTTAGCTTGTTTACTATTTTACCTGATTGCTGCTGTTACACTGAACTGTCCTGCTGAGCCCATTCAAACTTTAAAACTTTATATGAAAAAAAAACATTAATCACTGAAAATTCATACTGAACAGCCAAATCTGATTGGACTAGCATAATTCGGGTACAGCCCTGCAAATCACACTATATTCTTCTCAACACATGGAACATTTGACAAGCAACTCTGAAAACTTAATTCACCTGTATCCATTGGTCAGTTTAGATGTCTGATCACCAGTAATTCTGTCACAGTCTGCAACTGCCTTGAATGATTATTGATTATTTTAACTGTATTGTTTTAATTGCTTTTAATTTGTTAGATTACTTTATTACTCTTCTTGTTGTGCACTTTTACTTTTTATGTATTTTTTTATGTATTCTTCTCAGTGTCACTGTAAAGCTAGCTCTCAATGATCCATTGAGACTAAAGAAGATCAAATGAAGGTGTAAGCTGCTGAATTTACAATAATTTAAGTTGCACTTTTCAGATTTCAGCATGTTTTGGTCAGTCGGTCCAAGGCTGTTTGTTTTGCAACAAGCGGTGCCTGAGGTTTGTTGTCACTCATTTACTGTATACAGTAGATGTGTGCTATTAACTCCATATTCAGTGGTTTTGAAGTACAAACATGAAAAATGAAAACTGTTGTTTACTGCTTGTCTTGTTCCTTTGATTTATACTATCGATGAAAAAAAGACCAACAGTTCGGAAACAAGGAGGAATCTGTCTGTATCCATTTTTTGTTGTTAGTTGCGTAACAACAGTGTTGTCACAAGTTTAAAAGCTAATTCACAAGTTCAATTTGAACAGGTTTTTTCCACACTTCATGGTTTGCAACACCCAAAGTTCAAATTAGTTTGCTCTCAGTTCTCAAGTCAGAGTCCAGAAAGCACTGATTGTCTTTAATATCACTATAAGAACTAGGGAAAACTATTTACTCTGATGTTACAATCAGAGGTGCCCCCAGAATTGTCTAGACAGCTATTCAATCAATTAAAAAAAATTACCAGCAGATTAATTGATAATAAAAATAATCATTAGTCATAATTTATTTGAAATTGAAGTCAGCGTTTATCAAAAACGGTTTCATCCATAAAGAATAATTTCCATCCTCCAGGATATCAAACTCCTTCAGGGAATCCTGACACTGACATAACATCTGCTAATCAGTCCACATCAGCTGACAAGAAGCGCCGTGGAACAGGAAGAACTTTGGAAATTCTGAACTTGCTCACACTATTTTGGTTCTGCTCTCAGCGGTGTGCATTTCTTCCAATTTGACCAGTGACCTTTGCCTGCTGGGATAAACATGTACCAGTACGCTTAGTGCTTTACCTTCAAATACTGACTTGGAGTCTGGCTGACAAAGCAAACAGCTTCAGCTGCCCATGTTCTGAATCTCGTCTCTCCTCTCTTAACTTGGATGCATAGACACTACTGCACTATGTTCTGTTATATTCTTACTTTTTTGCTTCCCTAAATACTTTTTTGGCTTCATTTTGTATATATTTTTCCTTTATCTTTAGATGCAGGTGGTTTGTTTTTTAAATGTCACGGGCACAATTGTATTCCTCTTCCTCAGTTTTGTTTACCTGAACGATTATTCATTTACTTAAAACCCAAGAAAGCAAAGATTTGGGCTGACCTGAGCCTCTCCTGCGGTTCGGGGGTGGAGGAGGTGGAGGGGCTGGCTGGGTGTTCTTGAGCTTCTTGGGTCGTCCCACTCGCCCGTTGTTCTTGCCCTTCCTGACATACAGCAGGGTGGGCGTGGGGTTCGGAGCGGGAGCAGGGGTGGGTGCCTCAGGCTTCTCCTTCACCTGCTCCCCTTCAGACTCTCCCTCTGAGTACGAGTCTGCAGAGTTTCCTGACATCACTGGAAAAGAAAGAGCACAACTTCATCCAGAGTTCATAGACATTTTTAACCAAATACATTTCCATGACTTCAAGGTAAATTTATTTACCAAACATTTTCTAAAACGACTATCGTTACTCCTTATCGGCTCTTTTTTGTCACTATACAATAGCTCTTTAAAATATAGACAAGAAAATCAAAACAGGATTGGAATATGAATATTTAAAAATAATTTAGAGACTGTTTGTTAGAAATGACAGGGGAGGGGTGGTGCAAAAAGGACGAGGCGTGTCAAATAATTCTTTAAGCACTGGGGAGGGACTTTTGCTTGACGGAGGGCTATACATTTTTAAATGGCTGTATTTTGTATTTATTTTACCGACGATTTCTTGAGAAAAAATGCCTCCCCATGCATGTTTTGGCCTTTTTTTGTAATATAGGGGATTTGTAAAGACAGAATTTAAGCAATTTTTTTTCTCTAAACATTTTGGTGTTTATGTATGTATATATTGATGATATTTTTCAAAGAAACCATGCCTTCCAATCCCATGGGCCCACCAAAATAATCAGAAATCAGAAAGAATTATGGCAAGATCACAGCCAGGTCCTGGAACAAGTCATGTGTTATTTTACTGGCTTGTGAAACAAAAATTCATGCCTTTTCCAAAACTCTCAGGCTATATTTGGTTTTGAAAACGTTTCCAGGCCTGAAAATTTCTAATAAAATTCAATGACTTTTCATGACTGTACAAACTCTGTGTATTAGTCTAATCTGTCCCTGTTCTCCTATCAAACACCTCCTCCTCCACACACACACATCCACAAAAACTGGAAGGAGGGTTGCAGTCCTTTTCCAGCCAGAGGATGTTTGACACCAGAGAAGGAGGGATGATACAGCTCGTCTTGGACAAGAGAAAAAGACATCAGTCCCATTCATTCATTCATTCAGCTCACCATCCAGCTCCAGGCAGATGTGGTTCAGGCTCATTCCTCTGAACAGCACTCCATCTCTCTCTCCACAAAGCACCACTCTGCCCACTCTGCCCATCAGGCCTGGGTCTTGGCCAATGCCGGCACAGTTCTGTGTCACATGGTACTCCCTCTCCAGGAAGTGCTCCAGCCTCTCCACGGCACTGCCTCCAGGCTGCCCGGGTTCCTCTCCTTCTCCCAGTAGCAGCAGCTGGGTCAATATAGCTACCTGGCGGCGAACCCTGGTCTGGGTCAGGGCACGCGGGTTGCGGGTACCACTCGATCGGGCCAAGCTGCGGAGGAGGTCAGTACCTCGCAGAGGTGTGGCGGGGGAGTGATAGGGCCTGGCAAAGACGTACGGGTTTGCAGGGTCTACTCCCACGTCTTGCCTTGTCTGCAGGAGGAGCTCCAGACAGGGCTCGCAGTGAGGGGGGAGGATGAGGGGCTGGACTCGTCCGCGTTTACCCTGGACCCCCACTCTGGGGAGATGAGGAAGCACCAGGCGCTCAAAGGGGGACAGTGAGGCCTCCAGTGGAGTGAGAGCTGGAGGTGCACCAGGTGGGACAGGAACAGGGCACTGGGGAGTGACGCGAGCTCGGTATTCGGCGATGGACAGCTTGGAGACCTCACACTCTCGTCGTCGATTGTACAGGATGAGGAGAGCCAGGCTGGAGTGGCAGAGAAGGCGCCAGGCCTCTGCTGACTGTAGCTGGCGAGACAGGGACAGGAAGGCTGAGTGCTGCAGCCGACGCAGGTACAGCACCAGAGAGGACAAAGACGAGAGGAGGGGCAGCATGTGGTGACGTCCCGAACCACTGAAAAAATGACAGATGTCTACAAATTACTTGATTTATTCATACTAATAGTATTAGTTCCAGTTAACTTATAACAACTTTAATGTTCAGTGTTTAAGATTCAGGGGGATTTATTGGCAGCTAGAGGTGAGGATTACAGATTGAAACCAGCTGAAACTTCTCCTTTTTAGAATTTCTTTTGGTGTTAATTGTTCAGGAAGTTTTATCCGCAGAGGTCTCTTCTTCTCCAGAACAAACAGACCAGGTGATTTTAACCACTAAAACATTGGATAAAGCAGTTTCCCATTTATAAACGGCGCTGTTAGTGTTTTTGTTGCAAATGAGCTGCTAACCACAGTGATCAACTCGAAAACACAAAAACATTAATGGCCCTATCTGGAGCCAGTGTTTGCCCATTCTGGGCTCCTGTAGAAACATGGTGATGCAACATGACAATCTCCATAAACAAAGACCACCAGCACCCTATGTAGATATTGATGGCTTATTGTAAGGTATGAAAACACAACTATTATTTTTTTTTTAGGTAACTATACACTAAAGAAAACTATATATTTAGTGTTTTCTACAGAATTTTAATGCATGTGTGGTGGCAGCTGATGAAGGACAACTATGACAATTCTTATTATTTTTTTTATGTGTGTTCCTTTGTATCAATCTGTGTCCCCTCTCTAAATTTTGAGGGTTTTGCAGATCCATGAACACAGCACAGGCAGAGCAATCCATGAGTACCACTTTCCCCAACAGCAGTTTTTGACTCATGAGGTGGACAGTTGATTTGTGAATCCTCTCAGAGCTGAAACTTTTAAACTTTTAGACCAAGCAGAATTAACAGTTAAGTTTCACTTTAAATTACATTTCATTTCACTGCTCCAGCTGTGCCCAGAGTACTTGCTTCTCTCCCACAAAGTGGTGCAAAAAATAACCGAATGGTATTTCAACAGCAATCCTAATGAATGATCCAACTCCAAAAATCAAGCATTTATTTGTAGCAGTGGATGTTTTAATCACGGCTAATAAATGAATGTTTGGAAAACCCTGAAATTCAATTTCTGCCAATATATCCCCTTAAATCCTACGGATTTAATTGCAGTGTGTTATCATACAATCTCACAATAACATTTTTTGTACAACAGCAATAGTGTTATAAGATTGAGCAGCAGGTTTTTGGGGGTGAACTTTGGGATGATTTGAGTGCATAGTTGGAAAATAAATCTGTTTTAGGCCAATAACACAATGGTAATCTATTGAGTGGCTAGTAGACTTTTGAATTCACAAGCAATGACAGGTAGACAAAGAAAGTTCAATTCCAACCATGGTTGCAACTAATGATTATTTTTAAAATTAATTTATCTGTTGATTATTTTCTTAACTAGTCTGCAACTATTTCAATAATCAAATTTTCATTTTTTAAAAGAAAAAATGGCAAACTGTTACTGGCTCCAGCATCTTAAATGTGAGAATTGTATGCTATTTTTGGTCACAGATGAAGGTAAACTAAATATCTTTGGGTTTGTGACTGTATAGACAAAATGATTAATCGATTAATCAACAATGAAATGAATCTTTAGTTGCAGCCCTTTTCTCAAATTTGCTAACAAAGCAAACAAAGTCCTCAAGTTACCTCAGCAAGTCCTTTTCCTTATCCTCTGTGCCACTCTCATCCTCCACCTCCATCACTCCATTCTCCTCCTCCTCTTCCTCTTCTTCCTCATCCTCTTCATCATCCTCTTCTTTTGGGGGCTCCATCTCTTTGGCCAACTTTCTGCTGAAGGGCTGCGGGCACACCACCTCAACATCCTCCTCCTCTTTGGGCCTCTTTACCTCCACGACCTCCACATCTTCTTCATCTACATCCTCCCCCTCGTCGTCCTCCTCCTCCGGCCTCTCTGTCTTTAGCCTCCTCATTGCTCCCTTCCTGGACTGCGAGACAGCTACAGGAGGTGGGCTCCTCTTTAGGACAGACACGGGCACTGCGTTCTGTCCTCGGGGGGGTGTCAGCACAGGGGGGGTGGAGTTTCTTCCAGAGGAGGTAGGGGATTGGTTCGCTGCAGTGAGAGTGGGCGGAGGCATGGAGAGGTCCTGGACGCCGATCTGTGAAAGATCTGAGCTGCGGCTCTGTCCCGCCGCTTGTGATGACTTTGAGTGCTGCGGGGTGTGTGTGTGAGCTGTGGTGGGGCTTTTGTTCTGTGCGTGCAGACGGGGCATTTGTGTGTAGCGCTCCACCAGCGCGGAGCACACTTCAGGCTGGTGGGCATGGTGTTTATCCAAGTGGCGGCCCAGGGAGCGGAAGTGGCGTCCACAGTGCTCACAGGTTTGGCGCATGGAGTCTATGGACACTCCTCCTCTGGGGACATTTATGTTGACGTTGCCTTTGGTGTTGGCGCCCAGCGGAGCCGGAGCTTTGAACACAGGCTTAGCTGAAGAAGAGGAGGAGGAGGATGAGCAGGGAGGGGAGGACTGCGCTGGAGGGTGGGATGAAGGAAGCGGACGGTTGTGATGAGGAATGCTAGTCGAGACTGTCGGCGGCCGCCCCGGTGGAGTCCGATGGGTGGTCTTTTTCTTTGAAGGAGTGCCACGCCGTTTTTTACGCCGGCGTGGTGCACGCCCGCGAGGGCTGGCGTTGTCTTCATCTCCAGCGTCTGAGTCACTGGCGTCAGAGTGAGAGATGGGGGAGGAGGAGGGGGAGAGGGACCAAGAGGGGGTGACGTACTCCTGCTGCTGCTGCTGCTGTTGCCGCTGCTGCTGCTGGGCTGTCAGAGAGAGAGGCTCGTCCTCCTGGATGTGAGAGACAGTGACAGGATGGGGAAAAAAAGGACATGTCACCTGCTGTCAAAAGACATTTTTTTGCTATCTATAGGACATTTAAGAGAAAAATACTTATTTTTCTTGTAACTAATCGTCTAATAAGTTTTCTTTTTAAAATCATTTTATTTACAGAGATTTTTCAGTTTATCTGACAAGACGTTAACATAAGATATAATCTCAAAGTACATATATAAAGAGAAATGTAAAGAGACATGGAAGGAAGAAAAAGAAAAAAAACAGAAAATGACAAAACAAAATGTGCGCATCTTGGTGCATTTTAACACATATAGGCCAGACCACTTGTGGAGGTATGAATTTAAAGTTTCAGGCCAGGAAGCTTATTCACATAGTTTATCTACTAATCCCAGGTTTTGTAAAATCTCTTTATGGAGCCGTTTAGAGTGCTTGTTTTTTTCAGGTTGATGTTCTGCATCACATCTTCGATCCATTGGTCGTGTGATGTAGAGGTTATATCCTTCCATTTAAATAGAATTGAGCGTCTAGCTAATAGGAAGGAAAAGACAATGACCTTCTGTAAGTGAGCAGGGATACTGGAATTATCTGGAATTGAGAGGGTGCCAAAAATAGCTATCAAAGGAGGAGGCATAATATTACAGAGATGGTTTCAAAAAAGGATAATCAGAAGGGGGCGACCTTTAAAGAAGACCAAAACATATGGCAGATGGTTGCCGGGGTCTGTCACATACAGGGCGTATGTTTGGTGATCGTCTTGCAAGTTTAGCTTTCAAAAGTGTAGCCAATGAAACACTTAAAACTGTATTGAGGCGTGTCTTGATAAATGACCTTTTCAGGACAACAGAAACCTCTCATAGTGATCACGGTTACAGTGATCAGCTGCTTATATAGATCAAAAAGCTTGAGACAAAATCAGTCCTATACAAATTCTGTTTAAATAGAGGACCCCAGTAATGAGTCCTAAAACCTGTGAGCATTTTAGCACTCCCTATTCCCTCGTCTCAAAGTCAATGGGTTTTTTGTTAGCGTTGTAGTGGTAGCATAGCGACCGTACTGTAGTTAGTTTATGGCTTGATAATAGCTTTTTACTTCTGGGGATAACATTTAGACTTCAAAAATCCCAAAAGTGGTGTTCATCAGTGAAGATTACCTTGCTGAACAAAATGTGTAAGTATCATAAACGTTTGTTTGCCTCAGGGATTATTTTCTGAAATTATCAAAAATCCAATGAAAGAATCTCATAGGCTTTTTGACGAGGGAACCAGGACGATGCTAACTTCCTGGTCAGCCTACAGAAAAATGTCACATATAAAACCTACGATAAATCTTTTGGAGGGTTGTTTTACTTTAAAATAGCATTTCTCAACAGCGGCAGCACTGACCCCCAGGGAGCTTAAAGAGAACACCGGGGAGCGCTGAAAGCAATATTTTTAAAAGGAGGGGCAATGAGGTGTTCTCTGGGATATTTGGATGTTTCTGCTTTTCTGTGCCAGTGCACAATTTCAAAATTTTATCATTAAACTTGCTTTTACCACCATCATCTGAAGCTAATTTTCAGCAAACTGGACATTTTTATCTTGTATGTGTGTGCTCTTTTCATTGTTTCCCCTCTCCAAACACAGTGCAGGTGGCTCTTGTCATGAGTTTTAATAATAATAATAACAATAATAATAATAATAATTTAAAAAAATAATAATAATAAATAACAAAATTGTATATGTATACGTCAACAGCACTCCAAATGAACAGTCCAGCTGCAAAACTAGAAAATCTACACATGGCAGCCGATGTAAAATCATAGAGGGTTGCAACAAAACTAAACAAAACTCACAAAAACCCTGCTGCACTTTGTAATAAACAACGACACCAAAAATAAGTTTGAATGTTAAATTTCTAACTGTTACATTTGCCTAACACTCAAAGATAATTTCTTAAGCCACGTCAGTCTTCTTTGAGCGAGAGTGAGTTGAATTCAAATAGTCTACAGTTGTGTTTCTCTGTTTAATAAGGAAAATAGGAGTGAAAATATTAATTTTCTTAACATTTTGTGGGTTTGTTTTGTGTATTTTTCAGTCTGAAAGTAGTAGTAGTAAAGAAAGTAAAGTAGTAGTAAGTAGCGCACTCGCCACCGGGGTGGTGGTTGTGGGGGGTTGTTAGTACCGCACGCTTTTACCGTCACATACTGTAGACCCTGGTGAAATGTCATGAAGGCATGAAGGTATGAAATATTACATACCACCGAAGCCTGAAGTATGAGACCATAAGGCTCAATATCTGGAGAGCAAAACCCACCAGACGCCCAGAGGTGCTTTCTCTAAACAACAGTGGTCCCTAACCACTTGGATGTTTAAACTAACTACCCACCAATTCACCATCGTTTCCACCTCCACCACAGTGCAGCCTGAACATCGTTACTGACATTACTGCTCGGATGCGATAAACTTTCACTAGTCTAATCAGATGCACAGTCAGGAGAGTCGTTACATTTTAAAGCAATAAGCAAAAGGTGGGCAAGAGAATCAACAGTGAATAGTCTGCACGCAAGTGATAAATGATTGCTGCTCTGTTTCCCAACCGGACCCTTAAGTGTGTGACAGGAGGCCAACTTACAGCAGAGGGCTCAATGAAGCTAAGCAATTCATGTTTCTTATGTGGTTTTACTTTTAAAAGACATAAACCCGATGACATCTTGTATCATTAATACACATAATAAAACAATTATCCAGAGCAGGGGGTGGAAGACTTGATGATAATGATTATATTGAGTCCAATGTCAGTGTTGTCCACCCACATCCAGACAGGTGGCATCCTGCAGGCACAGCAGCGCATCACAACAGCATCTACATTCCCCCACTAATGTTCTGTTTGTATTGTACAGAGTCAGTGCTGTTTTTCACAGTGATGTTTGGCAGAAACGCATCACAGAGCAGAAATAAGTATCAGATGCCATGCATGTATTCAAAATACTCTCTGATACAGTGACGGTTCAGGCCATCTTTTTTTTCTAAGCAAAAATACTTTACATTTCTTTAACAATACAGTTTTGGGAGAGTGACAATCACAGAATTTAGATTCTAGTCAAGATTAAAAAGTTTCCAAAGAAACAAAATAGGTTAGCTTGACTTTTGGGGGAACTTGCATCTTAAACATGAACTAGATTATGTTTGGGGGGCAGCAGAAACCATATAAAAGATAGTGTTATCAACTTTTTGAGTTAATATGGTGACCTAGTTAGCACACAGTTGCCTGTTGACTCATCCAGCAGCTGCAGAGCAACAATGTTATTTTTTTTGAAGTCGTGTTTTATCTACCTGGACCTGTAAGTCCGACATTCACTCTCTTTTAGGTCCATGTTTGGGTCCTAATGGAAATATCTATCTTTTAAGTTTCTATAAATGCTCCACTAGCTTGTCTCTTATTCAGTAGTGAGCAGGTAGTGTACAGTGGGTAGATGGTATTTGGTAATCGGTGCCCATTGTCTTGTCACTTCTTAAAATAATAAAATTGATGTTTTGTCAGTCTGACTGTGGGTGTTTTAGTTGAAATGTGGCATTTTTCTCTTACCTTTTTGATATTGTTGTTATTCTCGGAGTCAGAGTTACACTCGTGTTGCGCTGGAGACACAGTGCCACGGAAACCCTGTGGGACATTAAGCAGTCACATTAAAACAGCCAGCACACTCCTCATTAATGTCTGCCATCACAATCAGACTGAGCTGTCACTCAGGAAGCAGGAGGACACCCCTCCACAGTTGGTCATAAGCACAGAGGTTGATTAGGACTCCAAATCTCCCACTAAGGAGCCAAACTGGAGAAGTGAGCAGAGCTTGCAAACATAGTCAACTTCTTATGAGCGATAAACATGGGACTTATCAACTCGACTCGGATAAAGACAGAAATGAAAACCTAAAACAATCAGTTTTGGACTTAATTTCAGTCAAATTGAATTTGGCTTTGAAGGAACTGTGAGCAACCTAGTCTCACCTAAACCTGTAATGTCAATTTCTCAATTTTGTCAATTTAATTTCCTTCAACGGATTCTGGTATCATCATTTTGTTGAGTAAATTGATCCGATCTAATGAGATCCCTTAAAGGAACAGATGTCATGTAATAACCATGGTTACTGTTGCTAAAGCACTATAGGTAGAGAGAGAACTGGAGCTCAGCCATCACCATGGTAACCCCATGTCTTGCTTAGCTTTGTGTGTGTAGCATGAATGTGTGTGCGTGGCGGGTAGTGTAAATGTGTGTGTATGTGTGTGCATGTGCGCATGACAGACAGTGAGTGTGTAAAGCTGATCAGCAGTGTGTGAATACACATATGGTTTCCTATCTGAAGTCATCAGAGATATGCACAGTGTGTAAAATGTATTTCTACACTTATGAGGACCAAGCAGCGGAGGACAGACAGATGCAGAAAAGTCAAAATAAATAATTCACGTTCGGGATTAGACATTTAAAATATTTAGAGTTGATCTCAAAATTAGGTTTCGCATCTGGTTAGATTTAAGGTGAGACAAAATAAACTATAATCAGACAGCGAAGCGATGGCAGGCATGAGCAGTCCTGTGTATCCATTGTGTTCTGGTCTATTGAAGCGTCCGGGGTCTATTTTCTTTTTTTACAACTAATTTCCTTCTGAGTGACTGTTGAAAGTCAACCTAAAATGGTGAATCCTGCATGTAGCCCTTGTTATTCATTTTCAACACCAAATTTTCATGTCAATTTTTTACATCGCTTAAAATATTTTCTGCTTTTTTCCATCTTTTCTGTGTAGCTGCACTGAAAACATCTTATCTTATACTGATCTTATGATTTACCAGCAACACCAACAAAATGCAAGACACATCACCAAATAGCAAGTTTCATTGTGTAAAATATACATTTTTTAGGGGGTTAATTAACTCTTTGAAACCTGGATCGACATTACATTATTTATGCTGCATTCAAATGCTTTTACAAGTATTAAAACCTTTGAACTGCGAGCAAATTGGTGTGCTTTCTATTCAACACATGGGAAAAACGCATTGAGTAACTTTGCAAAAATGTTCTGCAAAATGCAGGAAACAGGAAGTTTTAGGAAATTAATTCTTTTAAAAAAGTTGGGGGAAAAAAGTCCAAAAAAAACATATTTTTAATTCTCATTACTGTATATTAAAACATATTTTACAAAATAATTCAAATTTTTTAAAGCATTTTTCAGGTAGTTTCCCTTTTTTGTATATTTGTTTTTTTCTTTCTGTCTTTCTTTTTGGAGAATTTTTGGGTAATTTAGTATTAATTAGGAAAACATTTTTGCTAATCTTAGTTCATTTCTTTGTTAGTTGCTCATTGCCTTCTTTCCATGTTTTTGAAATCCAGTCAAATTTCTCAAATTTCAAAGGTTTAAAAAAGAGGGAATACATTTCTTTAAAATAAGTCACAGGGGTGATAGTGGAGACATATGTGTGTAGTATTATGATCTTTCTTTAAATGCACTGACCAGGTTCTCTCCCCACTCTGTCAGGCTGTAGTCCACGGTGATCTCCTCCCCCTTGGTGATGTCTCGGATGGCGATAACGACCAGCCGCACCTGGCTGCCACAGTGAACTTCTCGGATGCGGCAGTTGGGGGAGGGTGGGAATGAGCTAGCTGTCGGCGCTGGAGCAGAGGCTGTCGGGGCAGCCGGAGCTGTGGACGCGGGGGTCAGAGACGGGGCCTGAGCTGAAGCGGCCGTGGCCGGAGCGGGAGCAGGGAGCGGTGTTGGGGTTGGGGCTGAGGAAGCAGGAGGAGCTGGAGCTGGGGTAGAGGCTGAGCAGGAGCTGGTCTTGGATCCGGTGGAGACTTTTTCAGGAGCTTGCGTTGACGGACTACTGGTAGGTGAAGGAGGTGGAGGACTGAAAGTTAAATTCGCTACATTCATCACACAATATTTGGGGTTGTTTTTATGGTAGAAACACATACTGCAAATTTGTTATGCATTTTTTAAAATAATTTAAAGGTATATTATGCAGGATTGTCCTTAAAAACAATGTATAGACTCATAAAAGTAATGTCAATCCATCATCACTCGTGACCCAATAGAAAGGTGTCGCGCTGTGTTTTTCTGTGGAGACCCTGCCCGCCACCTGGATTTTCTTATTTTATTTGTTTATTTTGCTGTGCGCAGGACGTTTATAAGCCTGCAACCACCTGCCGATTAAAGCACACAGCGAAGGTCAGGCCTTTATCTAAAGGTAGCGACTAGGTACAAGACCGTTAGGAGCACGGACCTTAAGGCCCAGACACACTGAGCCAATGGCAACATTGGGCCATTGGTGAGTGCCTGTCGTCCTAGTCGCTGTGGTATGTCCTGCACTGTCGGCCCTTGTCATCCTATGTTAGCCGCATTTTTCAGCCAATTCAGCATGTTGCGTGCGATGGTGGACCTTACTGGTGACTGAAATCATTTTGATTGGCAGTTAAGCTCAGTGACCGAGAAGAGAAACAGAAGTTTTGCACTTAACAGTATGAATGTAAGAGTTTTGTCTACACAGTGTATTTTAGACTTGTTATGGGAGCTGAGCTGGAAATTCCAAGATGAAACAAAAACACACAATCTTGCCAAAATTTATGCCATATGCATGAACACAGTCAAAATAATCAAAAACTGAAGAATAAAAAGTGCGTAAAATGCATCAAACAGTCCCTAGGGGTTAAACAATTAGTTAATTGACAAAAAGTTAATCTACAACAATTTTCACATTTAGTTGTTGAAGTCATTATCAAGCAAAAGGCCAAACATTTACTGATTCCTTTTCTTTTTTTTTTTTTTTAAATGGGAACGTTTGTTGCTTTTTTTTAATGTAATTCTAAATTGAAAATATCAGATTTTGTATTTGTTAATTTCACACTAGATTCTGGGAAACTATGATGGGCTTTTTTCCAGTATTTTCTGTCATTTTGTCTAAAAACAAAACAAGAAAATCCAAATAATCAGTTATGCAGAAAAATAATCAAATTAAATGATAATGAAAATGATCATTAAATGCAGTACTATTGTTTTTTGTTTTGTTTTGTCGTATTCTTATTTATTTATTTAATTGTAAGTACACACTGTATGTAAAGGGATCATATGTCAGATATGGAGCTAAGGGTTGTTACAGGTTCTACAATCCAGCTTTGCTCTTGTGTCTCCTCCATGATTTGGCCATGTGTCATAAATTACTGTACTACAGTTTTGTCAGTCAAGGTGCACAAGAGGGAATTGATTATAATTTTGATGTCTTGTCATTATATTAGCATTCTTTTAGCCGCAGGGTTCATTTCTTTGCTTTTAGGATCCACTACAGCTGAATGAGTGTAAAACAAATAGTAAAAATCCACACACTGAAGCTGATGCCAGTGCTTCAGGGCAGTGATTCTCAATCCCTGTCCTCAGAGTGCTGCTGATTTTCAATCCTACTGGCTAGTCAACTGCATTCTTCTAACATCTCAGGTATAAATCAGCCTGACTGTATGGCTAAAATGAAAACCTACAGGGTTGATGAGTCCTGAGGACCAAGATTCAGAAGTGCTGCTCTCAGACAAAGCTGTCCTCAAGTGCTGAGTTAAGATCAGCAGCCATTCAGTGTTTTCAAATCTAAAAGCTGAGCAAGAGGGACTACTTAACCATTTTTTCACCTATTTTTTACACACTATCTGTGCAAAATCTTGAGCATAACAGCGAAATAGAAAAAGAAAAAGATAGATGTGTGTATGTATACATATAAGTATGTGCTACTCACAGCAATGATGAAAATGCACACTCACCAGCTGTGAGGAGCAGGCTCTGTGTTGAAGAAAGGCCCGTCCAGTGTGGGACGTTTATTCTCTGCTGCTTCTTTACGATCACCTGCGAGCACAGCAACAGTCAGTATAAAAGGATTACATACAAGTATGCAGGGACACACACACACATCCACACACACTTATGCGCACACACACACACACACACACACACACAGGTCATCACCTCATCTCCTGGAGCGCATGCGCACACACACACACACACACACACACACACACACACACACACACACACACACACACAGGTGCACATCACAGCACATACATAGGCAAGCACACACACACACACACAACACACACACACACACACACAGACACACACACACAGGTGCACAGCACATACATAGGCAAGCACATGCACATGCACACACTCACACACACACACACACACGCACACACACACACATGCGCAAAAGTAGGTCACACTCACTTCCACATGCTCCACCCCCATACCAATCACACAGACACACGGACAGATGATGCACGCACACGCAGACACACACACACATGTACACACGCGCGCACGCGCGCACACACACACACACACACACACACAGTTGATGGCAGTGAGAATATGGCGTGCAGATATCAGACTCACAAACACACACCTGGGCTGAAGCTGTGTTCAGGCACGCTCTCTTCCTCAGTGTGTGTAACAAAGACTTTGACGGGTGTCCCTTTCCTTTTCCTTCCACAGCCGCGCCTGCAGAGAATACACACACACACACACACACACACACAACACACACACACACACACACACACACACACACCGCACACAATTATCATTTAATCAATCGACCTACTGGCCAAACTTCAATCAGGTCAGAGAGTAATCAATAAGCTGATGGCCACCTAATGGATCAATGCAAACTGCATTTAGCCCTCCCATATGAGCAAACAAAAAAACCCACAGAAACAAAGACACAGCAACCAGACAACGACTTTAACTGTTCTTCACCGTGTGTGTGTCTGGAACATCTAGCACACAGTGTGTTAGATTCACATGATCTGCACGGATTGAACAGGAAGCAATTAGTTCAGTCCGAGCCCTCTTGAACATACTGATTTTGAAACTTTTTTCATCTGTCCTCACTGCACACCAAGTTAACGATAAGGTAAAAAGAGCTCAAGGCAAAGAACACTTGAATGTTCATAAAATGTCTGAGAATTCTTTAATTGAGAGGCTAAAACACCCTCAGCAATTAGAAACAACCTCTCTTGCATTTCAAACCTATTCACATTAATTTCACTCAGCTGTCAACTACGTGAATGTGAATACTGTCCCCTGTGGACCACCGTAGGACAAATCTTTCCAGTGCATTCTTAACCCTAAGCAATTAATTCACTTTTCAATATTGAAGCAACTATGGGGGCAGGAAAAAATGTTGTCACCACCAAGCGCCAACCTCAGAGGCTGCAAGACAAAGCAATTGTGGAAGTGCCAAAAACTGCAGTTCCTCTAATGGCCACTTGAGGCTGGCTCCAAGAGCAAGTTAATCCACCTAGCCATCCAGTTCAAACATTTGGAAGTCTAAAAGAGCTGCAAGATTACATTTTTTAGACTGCCATTCAAGCTTGTGAAGTCTAGACCAAAAGTCAGTCACTCCACCAGTCAAAGTTACCCACTCGGATACACTCGGCCACAGTAAATCTCTAGTGTGCATGCCTCATTGGCATGTAGTTCCGGAAATGCACCAATGAGCAGCTCTCACAGGAATGAACGGGACCCCACCTTCATGGCTGTATCCAGACTTTCATTATACATCCATGTTAGACCCAGATGTTAACATTCCTAAGTTTACAGCAGAAATAAAGATTATAATAGCCTGGTACACCCCCCCCCCCCCCCCCCCCCAAAAAAAAACTTGGTTTTCTATCACATCTATCTGCCCTTGATGTAGGTCAGACAGATATGATTGGGGGAGGAGAGGTGACAAAACGCAACAAAGGGACTTGTACCCGAGCTGCTGCTATGGAGTCATGGCAAAAATACATGGAACACGGGCACAGCGTGACATATCTGCTGAAACATGCCTATAGCAGAGCGCGTCCATTATAATTAACTGAAGCTGCAACTGTGACGGCGTGGCCCTTATCAAATTTTTTTAAACTGCAGGTCAGTTTTTTTCTTTGCGAGCAGCTTTGCGGCCCTCCAACAGGTAAAAGTTACATTCAATTGTGCAAAAAATAATTACAATCTGTTACAAAAAATGCAAATGAATACCTCATTGTACCAGAGGCGATGCAATACAGCAGAGCAACTGTGTCTTTTTAAATTTCACATTAAAATCAATCACTTAGTTCAATGCATCCTGTAGTTATACAATCCAGCTAATTAATTTAGTCCCAGTTACTATAGCATATATGTTCCAAACCTTGTATAACCAACTGCATTATCACTTAGCAAAGCTCAATAAACAAAGTGAAGTTGGCAGCGACCACATGCTACAAAAATGGAGTTTGTGTTATAGACAAAACCCCGCTGCGCCTGCCTATGCTGTGCTTTGCATCCCTGCCCCGTGTTTTTTGTCTGTAAGCCTGCAAGGGGCACATGCTGTACCAACTGAGTTTTACTGGGGCAGTTTAATACAAATAATCTGTTTAATTTTATTTTTATTTTATAAAGGCTGAAGGCCCAGACACACCAAATTGACATCAGAGAGCTAGCAGTGACAAAAGCCCCCTGCTGCGATGCCTTGTGTCGCCTGTGTCTTGGCCAAAAAGTTCACATGAGCACACAGCAAGACTACAGCTAACAGCCAAAGAGCATGTATGTGCTGCGCCTGCGTGAGAGGAAATAACTCTCCATAGCACAAGACAGAGGCCATCTATAATTGTCATTCAAAAAAAGGTAACCCAGAAGATTGTCTTGGTGTTTGCTAGCCAGTTAGCACATTAATGACGCAATCCAACATTGAAAGAACAAAGTGTGGGAGTGCAGGAATGACGAGAAAAAGAGACTGCATCGACTGAGTCCATTTACTCTCACTTCAAAACAGCAACAACACAAGCTCAGAACAAACTCACAGTGAACAAGCCGGTAAGACTAAGTTGCGACAACAACAACCCTAAGACTCCATTTCCCAGAATCCCCTTCCCTCAACTCTGCACTCTGCTTTTTAAAGGAGCAGCAGTCTCTGGTGAATGTCTCTATAACGTCTCTATAATGTGTTTATTCAAAAGTATATTTATCGTGCATCAGTGAACAATGAAACAAACCATCAGGAGAAATTTCTGTTTCAAGAGCTAAGCGGATGAAGAAAAGCAACCTTTGACTTCAGCCCTTTGTTTACTTCCGCACTTCCATTTCTCTTCCCATGCAGTGAGCTGAACTGCCAATCAGAGTGATTTTATTTACTGGCAGGCTCATGCACTGCCACTGATTGAACAAACTGAATGGCTCCAAAAACTAGTGCGGACAAGGGCCAATGGTGCAGGAAACAATGCAGCGAATATGGTGACGGATGCTCACCGACAGCCCAACACTGACCGACAGCTTACTGTTTGATGCGCCAGTGCCTTTAACATTACTAATACGGACATGGTCACTTTGAGTGACAACTGTTTGCAAAGGATCACCACAGTCTGTGAGTAAGATCCACGCTGCTCCTCACTTCTCCACAGCTCCACCCCCACATCCAAATACAGTCACTTCTGGCCAAAAAAAATCTAAGATGGCATGGCAAAAAAATTATGAACTCTAGTCCACAAACCAGATGTTGATGTCATTATTTAAAAAACAAAACAACCACTATCATAATAATTAATAATTAATAATTAATAATAATTTTAAAAAAAATTATTTTTGATATTAGTGCTAATAAGCATTCCGGTGCTGATATGAAACTATACTTTTTTCCAATATAAACTATCTCTACAAAGCATTTTTTTTCACAATTAGGAAGATACATTTCTCAGATGTTATTGAGCAGCCGTAGCGAAACACAAAACATTTATTCCAACTGACCTCTGATTTGCCAATTTCTAATGCCCCTTAGTTACAAAATAACATCCAATGAAAAAGACAAAAAAAAAAAATAAAAACAATCATGTTTCACAAATTAACAGTTACAGCAGTGGTACGATTGATTTTTGAGGCTTTTTTGGGCCATATCAGCAAGCTGAATCCACACTGATGTGAAAATGTAAACAGTGAGCTCTGAATAATGACTGCACAGACCACAGTAAGATCCCGCGATCTAGTAAGTGTTCATACTTGAGTGCTCTGACCCCTGGATCACCACTAAGGAGTGTGCCATTACTCCAGAGAGCTCAAACGCAGCCACCTGTGTGAGCCCAGAATGGCCAGGCGAGATTATCTTCTTCAGACTA
This sequence comes from Plectropomus leopardus, assembly GCF_008729295.1. Lineage (NCBI taxonomy): Eukaryota > Metazoa > Chordata > Actinopteri > Perciformes > Serranidae > Plectropomus > Plectropomus leopardus. Next base: position 32,878,256 of record NC_056466.1, read on the forward strand.
AATCCATGCCAAAACCGCCACACTCACAGAGCCAAACTGATCCCGCCTCTGCCGATTCGGGGCTTGTTCTGTTACCGCAGATCTCAATATTGTTTTCCGTCAGTCTATTTTTTACTCGCATGACATTGGAGGCTCTTAAAAGTAGGCCATAGAAGATCGTGCTTTGGATTTTGAGGTGTTCATTACTGTGTGTGTGTGTGTGTGTGTGTGTGTGTGTGTGTGTGTGTGTGTGTGTCTGTGTGTGTGTGTGTGCAGACACAAGAGGAAAAAAAAGAAAAACACAGAGGAGAGAAAGAAAGGCAAGAAGAAAAACAGGATAGCAAACGAAAAAAGTGAAGCAGCAGAAAACAGACGGAGGGAGAAAAATAGGAAAAGGGAGCGAAAGAGAAAAAAAGACAGACAGAGTGAGAACAGAGAGAGGGAGAGATACTCATTCAGCAGAGATATCAACCAGACCCACTGTCTTTGTATTGATCCACTCCACTCTCATCTGGACTCGTGATACTTTGCGCGCATGTCTGTGTGTGTGTGTGTGTCTTGGTGCACAAGAAGAGTGTGCAGCTGCATCTGTGCTCACATACGAACAGATTTTTATCCCCGAAACAACCACACAAATCTTGGCTTCGAAAATATAATCAAAAACCAAACACGATCATTATCAAGAAATCATGGGAAAGCTTACGCAATCAAGCGTGAGAAAAAAGACCGGCTTTGAAACATTGCAGTGCTGTAGCTGACAACACAAATCACATGCAGACCACACAATTTGCTTAAAAATCTGAAAAAAACATTCACTCCACTAAGAATCAGTGCTCTGTAACATTAGTTAATGATACATTTGTTTCTCTTAATGTTAAAACATTCACCTCAATCAACTGGAGGGTTTCTCCATATCACTGCACTAAACTGTGGTATTTTACATATCACAACACTGCAAACATCACATTAATAAACCTCCATGATAACACATTGATAATATCCTCTGTGGCAACCAGCATCTCTCAACAACAAACACTCACTTTGTCAAAACACGCTGCTGTGTTTGGTGAAAATGTTTCATTTCTGTAAGGCAAAATCTGTCAAGTTTGAAATCTGTATACCCAAAGGCAGGGCTTGTAAAGATATTGATAAAACAATAGTTAATCTACATGGAAACATAATCAAGTTGGTTAGATACAAGATTGGCAAAATTCCCTTATCTCTGTGTTCCCTAACTTGCTTTCTGCAGAGCTTTCAACCACCATTCATTCACATACTTAAATGTGATGACACCTAAGCAAACTCCACTACAACACTTCACTGCTCCATGATTAAGACCACGGGGAGCGGTTGAAATGCTGAAATGAAATTGTAATTAAACTTTGAACTACAATTTTTTCTAGCAAATCAAGCTTGTGTGCAAGGCAATGAGCTGTCTGTCACCACTGTACATTATTTCAAACTTAACTTAGCACACATGTAAAAAAAAAGGCTTGGAATCAATCATTTAGATAATTTAAAGATTTAAAGACTGAACACTATCAGCTGATGATCCCCTTTTTGACTGCCATCAGCCTATCAATAAAAAAAAAAACCTTCACCCATGCCAATGGCCGATAAGTTTCTGTTATCACATCTATTTTGTGCAGACTATAAAACTGGACTCAAAACAAATGGTGTCCTGTCGTCCCAGGGGACAATATAAAACATGTTTGGGATGATATTCCTAGGGACACCTTCGGAATGAAAGGACACGTTAAACTCGCTATCAACA
>NC_056466.1:32885008-32965008 GCF_008729295.1 Plectropomus leopardus
TTTCTCACACCATTTTTTTCAAATGGACTTTTGCTCACTGGCAAACTTCACAAATAACGTAGAGTTACAACTTTAGCTCCATCAAAAACACCCTCACAGATACATGCGCGCACACACCCACCCCAGTCTCGCTGTCATTGGGAGGAAAACAGTCATGAAACAGTTTTGCACTATTGTTTATGTCATGGTGAATTGACTCTCTCACCCCCGCAGCGGCGGTGCCGGTTTCATGCCTTCTCCGTCGCTGTCCAGGCTGTGTGTTTCCCGGTAGTCGAAGAGCGAGCGTACGGTCTCCGCCATGTTCACGCCAGCGATAGCTGCTCTTCCGCCGCCGCTCCGTTCAGCCTCTCGCTCTTCTCTCCAGCCGCTCAACTGGCTCACACCAAGGTTATTCCAGCCGCTTCCACTGCGGCGAAGCGGAGGGGTGGGCGGCGCGCAGCAAGGCGGCAAAATAGCTATTCTACGTAGGCTGTCCTGTCTTTTCAGTCAGTCGAAACTGGACAGCGGTTTGATTCTCACATCATAGGTTTATATGGCCGAAGTGCGGGGGGTAAACATCAAGTTTTTGGCCACTTTTAATACATAATGTGATGTTGGCCACCCCTACAGACGAATGGACGCGCTCACCGAACAGATGAAAAAAAGTAGACCGTTTCTAAGAGGAGTGATTAGCTCTCTAACTGAGAGAAGAAATTATTTTTTTTAAAAAATAAAGAAATGGCAACGGGAAACATTCAAGTCAAGTAATCTTTTCAGATCAACATTAAAATACACTCGGGATCATTTTCTACTGGGTCCAACACACGAATGTGCGCACCTTCTTTTTATCAACAGGTAAATCCCTAAATCAATCAATGTATTGATGCACGCTTTCTCCTTGTCTGCATTGAACTTAATGAGATTCCGAATTGACTGAGAAAATACATTTGAGATATGACAACGTCTCGTTCTGTATCAGCACATAATGCCTATAATGATTTTGCTACAATTAACATTGGGATGTGTTAAAATTTGCATTTTAGCCAGAATTTACTATGTGATCGGTATGATCTACCTCACAGTAGTTTAATCTTAAAACAATTATGCATTAATGACAATATCAAAGGGTAATGTCTGTTTAGATAATCTTTTGATTGTGATTCCTCACAATATAGCTGTCAAACTACCTCAAGTTCATGGCTGACAAAAAAATCATTAACAAAATTAACAAAATTGAGTGAATTTTACTTCCAATTACTGACAAGCTCAATAACAGTGTCTGATTTCAATCGAAACCCCATTTGTTCTTAGTTTACAGAGGATTATCTAAATTTTGTTTTATATTTATTCACTTTAGCCAAAATCTTCCTCATTGTCAGTGTTTGGTTCTTTTGTTTGTTTTTAATAAAAAAAATAAGTTAATTGAAATCTTAAGTAAAGAGATAAAAATAAACTCCAAGGTGTGGTAAACATTCTCTATACTGCCTTATCATTTGCAAGTGATGTCATGATTTCAAGCGCTAATTGTACAAAGAAATGTTATTCTCTACAGTGAATAGAGATTTGGCACCTACATTTACTGCATACATTGCAAATCACGTTTATCATTAATTCTCAATATTTTTCACAGTTATTTAAGATTAAGAAGTTATTAAAGCTTTGTTTATCTTCAAATTGTTCACTCTTAGAAATAAAGGTCTAAAAAGGTTCGACCTGAAGGGCTAAGGTTCTGCCCAGAACCATTCACTTCTGAAGAACACTTTTTTGATTTGAAGGGTACTTTAAGGTTCTTTTTAGGACTAAGAGTTCTATTAATAACTAAAACCAGTTATTTATTAGGCTTTCAAAAATCTAGAATTTGCTCTTTTTAAGTGCCAGGCCACTGCACTACATTGTCTTTAATAATAGCGTCCAAATCCTAAATGAAAACCATTTCAGTATTGATTTCAGCAGTTTCTATTATAAATGACCTTGTTTTCTATTGGGAAAATGCTTTACTTATTTAGTATATGGTAAATGAAACACAGGTTGGACTTTATTGACGTGGTTCACGGAAATGGCTGAATTTCAAATGAAACTGAATTTTTTATGCAAGACAGGGTCTCAAATCATAGGATTAATGGATGATGATTTAAAAAAAAAATTGCTTAAACATGTGCCTAAACCATAAATTATATTCAAAAAAGAAAAAGAATATGCATGTAAACTTGTGGCTCAGAGGTAGCACGGGTTGTATCCTTGGGCAAGTATCCTTGGGCAAGATACTGAACCCCAAATTGCTCCCGATGCCGCGTCTTCGGAGTGTGAGTGTGTGTGAATGATTACTGAGCTGCAGGTGGCACCTTGTACGGTAGCCTCGGCCACCAGTGTGTGAATGGGTGAATGTGACATGTAGTGTTAAAGCGCTTGGAGTGGTCAATAAGACTAGAAAAGCACTATACAAGTATCGTCCATTTACCATTTACCAAAATACTTCACACTGTGTTCCAGGCTTGGAGAAAGCAGACTACAGTAGCACTAGATTCTTTTTTTACCTCTAATTTACAAATCTTTTATGATCCTTGATTTCTGGACTAAGTTGTAATGATCGAAATCAGAAGGTAATTCACAATATGATAGTGTTAAAATGCACTGAAGGCACATCTCTTTTGTACAATGCTGCAAATAAATCATATGATTCATTATGATACCTTCGGGGCTGGAGAGGGAAGCAAATCATTTATATAATATCAAAACACAAATCAATCATGACACTGTATAGTTTTTCTACCTCTCTTATGTCATTGATTTTCTTTGGGAAATCATATGAAACAATGTAAAACAAGGTCAGAGCCCTTTTTTTTTTTATTAACACATACTAGCCTACATACACAGCAACATGGTCAGGTCCATGTCATAAACTTATAGAAAAAAAGAAGAAACAAAAGAAGAGAATCTCATTAATAGTCTCATTAATATTTTCTTCAGATAGTGGTGCCTCCAACTTTACAGACTTTAAAATTACTCTAGAGAGCACCTCTCTACCACCAAAATGCATAGTATAGTGTAACACACCAATGACTTTATTTTGTAAATTTTCAATTATGTTTTATTAAGCTACTCCTTTGGGCTCAATGGCAAATCTAAAGCCATAATACTAACAGAGCACATAACCTAACATACACAGGTACACAGGACACTAAGGCTGTTGATAAGAACACCAATCAAACTCTTCCATCAATCCTCTGAAAGGCCCATTATAATGTATAAGGAGGTAGACTTGCAAAAAAAAAGAAGAGACAACATGTAAGATATTATTTATATCCCTTTTTCCCCAAAAAATTAGTGCGTGCATGCAGGTTTTTTAAACCCAGCTAAAACCTGCTGAAAAAAAGGCTATAGACTGATTTCCTATTGCCAGTAGAGCAGAGCTGTGTACATGGCACTGCAGCATATGAGTATGCCTTTCAATGTGTGCGTGTGTGTGTGTGTGTGTGTGTGTGTGTTGCTGTTGTTGTTGTTGGTGGTGTTTTGGGGTTTGTTTTTTTTTTGGTGCGTCATTTTTCAGCATCATGGATAGGCTAGAGAACAGGTAAACTGTAGCAAGTAGGATGGATAGATTCCTGTGAAAACTTTATGTTGGTTACTTCTCTTTATATATGTCTTACTTATTTAGTCTCTCTTTCAAGATTTTCAGTCTATACTCAGCGGTGTTGAGGTCCAGTACCCATCATCATCATCATCATAATTTTTGTCCCACATATATTCATAAGTAACTAGGGTGGACAGTTACGGAGAAATTTGGAGAATCGCTTCCATGTTTGTCATGATGATATATCAGAAGCAGAGTAAAGTGACAAAAGCCTTTGCTCAGGCAGGACAGTTCATGTTAATGTGTTAGAAATTGAAGGGATGAAATATCTGTGGGACAGTCTTTTTGAAAGGCCATCTGTCTTAACTCACTGAGTGCCATTGACAAATACATATGTCGTTCAAAAGCCAATGCTTGAATGCCATTGATGTATATATACACGTCAAAGTGTGTTTTCGGCAGCTGGCACAAGGGGCGCTCTCACACTCTCTGTGTGTAATTTTGGGGCTGCTAGGATTCGTAGTTGTAGTTCAAAAGACGGTAGATCAAAACATGAAGTGGAGTAGCCGGGATCAGAGAGCAGAGGGATCTCTACGGAGGTGATCCGAAACTACAGCAACGAAGCTACATCAATTCAATATCGTCATAAAATGCCCCCCAAAAAACTGAGAGGGTCAAGTGGCCAGCTTCGCCAGCGGACGCTGGAAGAAACTCTCATGGATCTCTTTACTATTGGAGTCCAAACAGGCCCTGAAAAATTAAGTGTGATGCAGTGTGATGGTGGACGGTGTTGTAAGGTGAACTTTTGTTGGATGTCCCGTTTCTTCTTTATTCCTGTCATTTGCATTGGAAGTGCCGCAATTGACAAGAAAGGGCTGATTCACGAGGTTGAAATAAGGAGTTGTATATGATACCTAGGTTGTATACTATTGCTATTATTATATACGTCAGTACAAAATCCTAAATAAGTTAGCATCTGGAAAGAGATTGCCAGGGAGCTGAAATTTCCTGGTAAACTTTGCTGTTAAGGATGCTCAGCTTACTAATGAGCTTGTTTTGCAAAGCAAAATGGTAGTATAGTGTGGTAGCTACAACAATTATATCTATACCCGTGATTGAAGTGTTGTGAATATGAATGATAAAAAAAAGTGAGTAATAGTACATATTTTTCAATGGTTGAGTCTCTGAGTGCACAGCTGATAGGTAAGTAGTTTGTTTACCTGACTTAAGTTCTATATTTATTGGATTCAATGTGGGAAGACTGCTGATGTAACATGATGCAAGTGTGATTGTCAGATGCTCACTTGCTGTTAAGACAGGGTATTGTTGTCTTTGAAGTAAATTATTTTAAAACTCTAGTTTGAAACTCTCAAACAATCACATCATGTTGCTCATCACAGCCACACATATGCCTGTATTATATTTTAAAACGAGGAGTTCCAGGTGACATTTTGGCCAGCCTTATGTAGAAAAAATGATGCACACTGCCGTTACCTCAGTTACTTGTTTGGGATGGAGAGATTGACAGGAATGGACAGTCCTGATGGAATCATCAGTGGAGCAAGAAGTTTTAAGTGATTAACAATTTTTCATGGATCTGTGTGAACTATTTTCAGTGTGTCCATCCCTAACACACTTGTTGATGTGCAGAGGAATCTGTGTAGAATGACACCATTGTCAAGTATAGCAGGCTAAAGGCAAAACATGTTTGGGCCCCACAATGAAAAACTGAATTTTATTGGCCGGCCTTGTAGACTGTCAAAGCGGGAGGGCTTATTTCAGGTACCCAGTGTTCCAGAAATGAAAGTCCTGTTCATTTTTTGCATAGACAATGGTGGGCGACTGACAACTGGAGCCCTTCCAAACCTTGGATTGACTTAAAAGGCTTATGAATCATCAGTACAAAGGATGAACAACTGTGTTAGAAAATATCCACGAATAAAGTCAAAGGTACAAGCCAGTGTACACAAACACCTAAGAAAGCATTTCTGTAAGAAATATAGGCTACAAATACTAAACTTAAAACCATGTTACGGTAACTGCTAACAGTAAGTTGAAGATTTAATAATGTATCGTTGAAACCTAATGACACATTCAGCAGTTAAAATCAACTAATTAGTGGTTATAGGTCTATCTTGGATTAATTAGCAGATACGGTGCTGTGTTTTCTTCCCAATTGAAAAAACAGTGTTCTGAATTTGCAACATCTCTGCTTGGCCTCTTTTCCATAACAATGACAGCTGATGTCCATGGCTATTGTAGTATTTAGAGAAATGCACCATATCTAAGTAATGGAAATGATTATCATTCTCAGAATCAAAGTGAGAATGTACAGACAGGTGACAAATTAAGGAAAAACCAACATTAAATGTCTTAATAAGGTACTGAGTGACCTATTACCTCTAAAAGAGCTTCACTGTGCCTTGGCATTGATTCTACAAGTCTCTGGAACTCTACTGGTTGTTGTGATGACTGCAGATTGAGCAGAGAAGGGACTCGACTGAGCAGGAAAAAGAGGTCGTAAGTAACCCGTCGTAAGTATTTAAATGGGGTGGCAGCAGGAAGATAGGGTTGTATTCAGTCCAGGGAAGGTGGGAGTTTGGTGCCAACTGGTTTAAGAGTAGACTTACCCCATGTCACTGGGGTTTACATCCAAACAAAACTCAAGGTGCACAACGAGATCTGCACTTTCCAAAGGGGTGAGAAGTCTGGGGAAATCTGTCAACCATGGTAAAACTGACAGACACACCTTTATAGGGTTGGAGTTTGGTTACAAAGTCCAAGGTGCCCAAGTACATACAGTACAAGAAGATTAAAGGGCTTTGGTGTCTGAATTAATTGTGGACCACCACAAGTATCGCTTTAGGAGGGACAAAATGCAGCTGATGCATGGTGGGTGACCTGGAAAACATGCGCCCACTGGAGGACCTGAGAACACATAATGTTGGCCACCATATGGGGTGAGGGAAGGATTGTGTCAGGACTGGAAGGAGCCTCATTGGGAAGAGCACATTTGGCTGCATGTTTTTGGAACCTGCACGGTAAGTGAGGGAGGGCTCGCTAAGAGAGAATAGCTTCAATCCCAGTGTCCAAAACATCCACCTCCACAATGATTTGATTGGAAGAGTCCAACTCGCTGAGGACTAGTGCTGAAGTGAAGCTTCTCTTGAGTAAAGTGAAAGCTATATTTGCCTTGGGTACAAGAGAATGGGGATGTAGAGAAGGTGAGTTTCATTAGCGGCACAGCCACGACTGTAATCCCTTGATGAATCTTTGGTAGAAGTTTGCAAAGCCAAGAAACCACTGGGAAGTGGATTTAACCATTTTCCTACTGCCTCATTTTTTTTCAGGATTTATCTTCACCTGCTCGCTCAAGGATGTAACCCAGGAAGGAGACTGAGCATAGCAAAACTTGTCATCCAACAACTGCTGGAGCCCTTGCTTTATGAAGTGGATGCGTTTCTCCAAGTTCCACAAGAAGATCAGTGTGTCATCTAGATAAACAAACACTGAGTGGTTGAGGAAGTTGCAGTGAATGTCATTTACCAGAGCCTCAAAAACAGCAAGGGTGTTGGTGAAATCAAAGGTTTCCACTCATCACTTTTTTTAATCCGGACAAGATAGTGAGCAGTCCTGAGGTCCAGTTTGGTAAAGATGGCGTGTCATGAATATACCTATCCATAGCAACCTTCTCAGGATGTGACAAGTTGTAAAAACAACTGACAGGTAGAAAAGGTGAGGAACTAAATCGATGGGGCAGTTATAGGAGTGATGTGGGGGCAAGAAAAAAGCATGTTGTTTACTGAAGCTTTGTGGAGGTCATTATAAACACAGACAAACAGTGCCTTCTGTGGGACATGTCAAATAGCAAATTGAACTACAACTGGCCACTTTGCCAGCTGACCAGTTGATGTGAGGATATATGTCTTTGTAAAGAGGCTTACCGAGGACCATGGTAGCAGAAGAGGATGGGATAACATGGAACTGAATGACTTTGCGGTGGTTAACAGAGACCAAAGGGTGAAACGGCTTAGTATGATAAGTGACACTCGCAGAGTTTATGAGGGTCGTGTCCAGAAAATTTGATCAGTTCCAGAATCTTTCATAGCAAGCAAATATGGGGTTTGTGTTTAACATCAAGCTTGGCATCCAACTGCATATGTGTGCGAGGGAACAAAGTAACTGTCAACTGACTCAACAGAACCCCCACTGCCACTGGTGACTGTTCTCTTTTATCCAGAGGGGACAAGAAGCCAGTAAGTGACCACAGCAGATGCAGACTCCATCTTTAACCCTCTGAAGACATTCGGCTGGAGAGAGATCTTGCTAAGATGAGATCTGGTGACTGCAAAGGCGGTAACATAAGATTCACATTATTTCCATTCTCATTAAACCATTCAGTGACCCCTCTAATAAAAGGGGAAGTGTCATCCTGGAAGAGACCACTCCCATCAGGATAGAAATGCTTTATCATTGGTTAAGGTGACAAGTCCTGACAAGTGGTCCCTACCTGTGCCAGCAAAATGCCCCCCAAAGCATCTACATCCAGTATGTTTCTCCATTAATTTATTCAGGTTTTTTTGTCAAATTTGTCATCCATCTGTATGTCCATAACATGGTTGCACTGTTTATCTAGCTAACTAATTTGAAGGTCACTGAGGATTACAATTAAATAACTTCTGTAGGAATTTACAGTTATTTATTGTATGTTCAGTGTGGAAACAATTTTTTGAGTTTGATCCGAAGGGGGGTTTCAGAGTGAAGTAATCAGTGAGATGCAGGCAAGGGGTAGAAAATATTTTTTTTGTGCCAGGAATCACAAAGTAATGGATGGAAAATGTCAATTATCCCAAGAGGGAAACCTCTCGTTAGCACAGAGTGCATAATTAGCCATTACCTCCAGCTCTCTGGTCAAAGTCATGGATTTTATATGGTGCATATGGTGGTTTCTCTTATTTTCCTTTCTCTTCTTCTTCTTCTTCTTCTTCTTCTTCTACTTCTTCTTCTTTTTTTTTTTTTTACAATTGACTGTTGATTGTTGTTTGTGTATTTTTTGTTGTGGTTGTGTTGTGATGCTTTGCCAACATTGTTCTTGGAGCTTACATGCCAATAAAGCACTTTGAATTGAGTTGACAATGGGTGAGAAAGAAAGGTCCATTTTGAGGTAAGACAGCTCACACTATTACAGCTGTTTACTGAATTGTGCAGACATTTGTCAGGTACTGTGATCAATGCTTTGATGATCAGTCTGACATGCCTTAGAGTTTCAATGTGCGACTTGGTGACAGCAGTAGAAACTGATGGCTTTGGATGGGAAATGTATCATGTTGCTGTGCTTATACTTGTCCAGACTGAAAAAATCAAACAGGTGTGCAGTCTCTTTTCATGATCTCTTGTGCTTTTGTACACTGCAGGAATCAGTTTTTAGTCTTTAGTTGGTATAAGCTAATGTTGAATTTTCATTCAAAAAGCTAACATGCATTGCTTTTAACCATAAGTGACACCATTAAGAGGATAGGGTTAGCTTAATCTCTATTAACATATATCTGCATATGTATTATTGGTATTATGTATTTGTAGTACGAGTAGTATTGACCAATCAAGTTTGAGTGGGCTTTTTTTTGCCTGCAGTTAAACAGTCTGTGTGGTGAGTAAAAGAGATAGAACTCAGTGGCCGAAATGCCATCTTAGAACCTATTGGCTATTGTCTGACAATGATTAAGCTTTTAATTAGCTTTTGTCTTATTATCTGCGTTCATATGCAGACATTTGATTTTAGAAATTAGTCAAAATGTTGTCTGGGCTTGTCTCAGGTTATTAATCAAACCTTAAACAATGACTACTGCATTTGTGTGTTTGACAGCTGACCAAATGAAATTTTGATATCTGATACCTCCACATGTGTCAATTACAGTAGCCTATATGTTAAGCTATGACTTGCACCAAAGCTGACATCAATCAATTAAATATTTCATTTTTGAACATGTCAAAAAATGTATAATTTAGATAAAGGAGAATTTGAAACATACTGCCAGATCTGTCTCACTACACCTGTTAACCTGCACTGCTCACTAATAAAGTGCTTTGGCTGAACCTAATTGCCGACCCCTGCTGTACACCTGCTGCATATTTTTACACTAGACTGACTTTTAAACTTCTTCTGATGATGATGATGATAAATGAAGATCCTGAACAGGTGGAATATGGAGCCACTTGACGAACAGAAAAGCACAGGTCCTGATACACAGAGGAGGATGTAACCGTCATCAAGTAGCTTGGAACTGATGCTCGGCTGAGATAAGGCTGAAGAAGAAGGATGTGAGGGAAAATGTATGGAGATCTGGGAGCTGCTGAATGAGTTCAGTTTAATTGTAATTCTGCTCTGTTTGCGTGTGCACACTATCATGAACACTTCATCACCCGCACCAATACCCCCAATACGTGTGTGTATATTCACGTACACACAAACAGGCAAACACATACACAAACACACACACGCACTAACATTCACACGCAGATACACAATCCTCGCTGAAGACAAACATTCACAGTGCACATGTAGGCTACAGCAACACACAATTATACAGTCCTCACCAACTACACACAGAAACACACACTCTCACACACACACACACACATACATACACAGATTCAATAAAGGACACACACCCTCTTCCACAGCATACACTCTCTCTCACACACACACATAGACACACATACAGACACAGACACACACACACACACACACACACACCGCATTCATTTCCCTTTCATTCAGCACAGGCACATATTGTGCTGCTGTAACACACACACACACACACACACACACACACACACACACTGCAGAGCTTGCTCCTAGCTCTCCCCGCACACACACCCCTCCCCCTCTATCTCTGTCAAACACACACACACACACACACACACACACACACACTCACATTATACACAAGCACACAGAGACACACACCACACAGTCACACACAAGCACACACACACACACACACACACACACCACACAGTCACACACAAGCACACACAGTCACACACACACACACACACACACACACACACACACACAGTCACACACACATACACACGCACACAGTCACACAAACACACACAAGTACACGCGCATTCCCTCCTACGCAGGCGTTCTCTCACACACACACACACACACACACACACACACACACACATGCATTGCCTCTCTTTCCTTTCACACACACACATCTCCCTTGTACACCCCTCCCCCACTCTCTCTAACACACACACACACGTAGGCTACATGTCCTCTCTCTCTCTCTCTCCCTTGCTTGCTCATTCACTCTCTCACACACACACACACACACACACACACACACACATTCCCTCTATTGCTCTGCTTCTCTCACTCACTCACTCACTCACTCACTCACTCACTCGGAAACACACACAGGAACACACACGCCTGCGCAAACATTCACAGACGTGCACACAGACACACAGACACACAGACACACACACACACACACACACACATTCTGTCTCCTGCTTGCTCTTTCTCCCCTCCCTCTCTCTGTCTCCCTCTGTCTGTCTGTCGGTCTGTCTGTCTGTCTCTCTCTCGCACACACACATTCACACACACACACACACATTTTCCTGCCCTCTCTCCCCTTCTCTTTTTTCATCTCTGTCTCTCTCAGACACACACATACACCCACATGCACACGAATGCGCAAGCACACACAGACACACAAACACACACCCATTTTCTCTCTCAGTCACACACACGCATATTTTCTCTCTTGCTCGCTGCACACACTCTCTCCCTCTTTCCCTCTCTCTCTCTCTCTCTCTCTCTCTCTCTCACACACACACACACACACACACGCACAGACACACACACCTCCCCCCTCTTCCACAGGCATCCTGGCTGCCACTCCTTCCCTAACAACCACACACACAAACTAAAAGATGCACACACACACATGCACATAAACACATATAAACAAACACGTGCAAAAACACACACACACGCAGACACACACCCTTTTAAACACACACCCCACCTCTTTTGCTCAAACACACATCCTGTCTTTTCTTACAGTTGAACATAAACACACACACACACACACACACACACACACACACAATCTCACTTTTAATGGTCAAACTCAAAATGTAAAATAACACATTTTTCTCACATTAATTTTTTTTTGCACCAAAAAAAAAGACATCCAATCTTTCAAACACTCGACTCATCACCAACAGTTGTGAGCCAATCTGTTTTTAAGTCTCACAGATACAAGAGACAACGCAGATTATAGCCAAGATCAATTTATTTCAACCCACTAAGAAATCCAATTAATAATAAATATGTTTTTTACACCGTACCAAAGTTTCCAACAAACATTAAAGGAGCTCCATACCATAATCAGAGCATTAAATAGCATCAAACAACTATTTGCTACATAAAGATGTACTGAAGTGATGGCACCCTGAGCAGAACATGAAGTCCCATTGCCTCAGTGTGTGTTATAATTCAAGCTTCTCTGTTTTTTGTTGTGATAGATGGTCCAGTCGCACCTGCATGTAAGTGCATGTTAGTCCTTGTGTATGTTTCCCACTGACTAGATAATTATCATTGCTCTATACTGCACTTATATGGTGGTTACCACTGCTAATAGTGGTAACCAGGTTAACACTGTAAGATCTGTCTGCACTTTTGCCATTGTTACCACTGCTCTCACTATTAGCAATGTTAGCTTCTAGCTTCTACCTCAGCCACCTCCATGTTGAGAGCTGTGTGCACATAACCTCTGAATCATAGATACACTCTGAATATCAATTAGAGCTCCTTTAAAGACTGCAAATTAGTTTGATTTCATATTCATAATCACCAATAAACCAACCAATAAAGCACGGCCCTTTAACAGCTTATTGTTTTTTTTTAAAAAGTGTCCTGGTTGCCATATTACCCAAAATGAAACTGCTCATTATGTTATTTTAGGCTTCTTTTAGACACAGAACAATATGTAATGTTAAATGCTCTGCCCTGCCAATTTCACATTGGTGTTATGCTTGAGAAGGGGCCTGAATTGTTTACAATGTAACACCTACGTAACATTTTCTTCTTCATGGCTCAAGTTTGAAGAAACACATTTAGACATCACAGTGTTCATACTTTTGACATTGAGTTCATGATATTCATCATGTGACATTTGAGTAGAAACCAAACATGAGAGAGTATTAATGAGGGGAGTGCTGTGATTTGATGACGGAAGACACGTTGAGGCAGTAGATATGACTTTGTGGTAGCCAATGTTGGTCCAAAGTTGATATTAAAGAAATGTTTCTCAACACTGATAACAAGAAAACAAAAGTTAAGCAACATGTTGCAACTGTCTCTCATCTTGAACAATATCCCTAATTTATGATGAGATTAAGCCATCAATTAATCATTTTGCAGAATATTGACAACTCGATTCATTTTTGTGCCCAATTGCTTAGGTAATTTTTCAACATAAATGCCAAAATTTTACACATTTTAGCTTCTAACCCTGCTAACCTCATGTTTGTGGGGCCCGTGTGGGTAGTAAATTGACTGAAAAACTGACCCTATATTGGATTATTAATTGGTTCCATATTGGCCCCATGCCACTTCCCCACTTATGTGCGTTTACCCAGATAACATACCCATTTTGGGCCCATACCCCTTGGTAGCAGGTAGCCCTAGCATAACCCTAATTGCTGCCTTACTACATTTTTACTTTTGCCTCCCAGATGCCAACTACCAGTCAAGCGTTGCTCTATCCATATAAATCCTGTCATGTATGAACACAGTCATGAAAGTTCACAAAAAGCGGAGGCCTCCCGTGTGTTTTAAGGCCAGAACATCAGAACTAAAACAGATAGATAAACCCAGTAATGTAACAGATTCAATGTCTAAAAGGGGATTTAATTGAAAAGCTCAAGAGAGGATGGTTTTCATTCCAAATGGCAGATTTAATTAGAGAAACCAAGGAGAATTTTGGAGTTCAACAATGTAGGGAAATACAAAACAAATCTCTCAGCCCAAAGATTATATCTGGCTTTGGTGTCTCGTCTCCTGTGTCAACATTTTATCAAGGGCCAAAAGTCTATCCACCAAGACAACACAGTTAAAGCTACATTTGCAGGGCAGGGATTATTGCTGCTTGACCAAAAAGATAAAAAGATAAACATAAAACTTTTTTTTTATAAGTACATCCAAATATTTGGTTGACCATCAGGGAGAAAAGGAGGTTCATCATATATTCTTTATGACAAAGCTGTTATCATGCAGTCTTTACAATGTGAAAATCCCACCACTGTTGACAAATCTGAGTGTGGCAGTTTCCTACAGTATGACTGCTGCTTATAGACAGATGTGATTGGAACCTAATCCTCTCTTTGTGCTTTGAACCATTTGTCTACAGCGTGCTCTCTCCACCACAGGTCAAAAGGGAGGTCCAACGGTGGTGTTATAAACTACACTCATAAAAAAGAGATACACACAGTTGAAGTGTAAGAGTTCTTTGGAAAAATAATCAATCCACAGCACATGCACAAACATAATATTTTGTTGGCCAGGAATGTAACCACAGTGCTGTACTTCTTGCAAGAGGGCAGACTAAAAATGGCGGCCTTGTTTAGGTCAGTCCATGACTGACAGATGACATGTGTGGCAAAAACAGAAGAACGGAGGGGCTACTATATGAAGCCATTCAAACCTGTAACTACTCAGTTGCCCTATAAATCTAAAGCTAGGCTAGGCTCTGAGGCTGCATTAACACCAACAATATTACTCGGTCAAAGATATGCAGCCTCATCCATTTCAGTGAGACCAACACATTGGTCCAGCAGTCTCAGTCTGGTGAAATACTTTGTCTAAAATACAGCGTAATTCTTTTTACCATATGTTGAGACAGAGGATAAAATAATTCACAACATGTTTGATTTCCATGGTAAAATGTTGCCATATTTCATATTTCATCTCCTGTAAAACCTGTAGCAACATACTTTTTGGTCAAATTTGGCCCAACTTCTCTGGTTTTTGACCATTTCTGTTCCCACATGATCTTATAGAAACAAGTGAACTGATAAACTGTGAACACCACATGTGTTTATATTGTGTTTGGCACCAAAACAAATTGGTTAGGCTAAGAAAAAGATTGATTTTTATAAAAAACAATAACTACGTTTGTTGCGTACTGGATCTAAGCTCATCGTACAGTGGCTTATGAACATCAAGTTATGTAACATAACTGTGTAAAGGATGTAAGTACGTTAAGTTAAAAGAAACCTGCCTTGACTTTTAGTTTCACACCGTACATGAACAGTGGTCTCTCACGTGAAAGTATGGTGTTTGTGTTTCCTGTTTCATTTTTAAATCTCCTGTAACACCTGTAGCAACACACTTGCACTTTTTAAATAAACCTTTTGGTCAGATTTTTGACCATTTCTGGTCCAATGTGATCTCACAAAAAAAGTGAAATGACCATGGTTTCTGAACACCACATTATGTGGTGGCACTTATTATGTTGAAGTTACATAGTGGCAGTACAGTTGGGTTTAGGCACCCAAACTACCGGGTTAGGTTTAGAAAAAGATTGTTTTTGATCAAAATAACTACATTCGTTACATGCAAGTCCGTCATGTAACTACATAAAGGACATTTGTGCATTAAGGTAAAAGAAGTCAACGTTGACACTAACAGAACTCTCCTGCGAGAAAGTCTGGTCCCGTCTTGTCTGGCCAACACCTTTTCCCTACCTGGAGTTTCTCACTTTTTATACTACCTACAGGGCTGTAACATTAACCACAGATGTGACGTCGGAAGTGGCGTGTCCATCCCGTTAAAGGATCTTAAGTGAATTTCAGTTGGCACTGTTTCCATGTGACGTAATACATAATTTCAATACAATATGTGTCACCACCATGTAAGACCGTGTTAAAAGGTCCTGGTCATTTCATGTATTTCTGTGAGATCACGTTGGACAAGGAATGGTCGAAGAATACAGAAGTTAGGCCAAATTCGACCAGAAAGTTGAAGGAAATAGCAAGGATGTTGCTAGAGGTGTTACATGACATGAAATGTGAACCAGGAAGTCCGATTTGAAAAATACATCCATGAGTCTAAAGGCTTATTCGACACAAAAAAATATTATCTCTCCATAATTGGAAGATAAATAGAAGAATTAAGATGTTCTTCTTATATAGCATTCCACCAAAACTGGGACATTGAAATAGATGAGGCTGTACAGTATATCTTGCGTATTTTTGGTCCGAACGCAGCTTCAGAGCCTCTGCATTGGCTTGATGGGGAACTTCAGTAGTTAGATTGTGGTCATCTGATGTATTTCTGTGAGACAAGGTTGTCCTGGTCCAGAGCCAACCAGACTCAGAACAGAGCTGGAAAATCCTTTTGGAAAAAAAGTTATTTTTTTTAAGATTAATCTGCTGTGTAGTCCAGCAGATAGCTCACCATCAGAGCAGTGCATAAGGGAAGATAATACATCCCAAATCCATACACTGAAAAGCAAATGCAATTCATGTAACATGGTATTCACAGTGAATCACATTGAAAGTGCTGCATGCCAAAGCATTGTTAGATATTTTGTGCTGTATGATATATTTTCGTTCTACATTTAGTGCACAGCAGTTCTTATTTTCTTCAGGTTTGCACACTATTGCCTTCCAGTAACAACATTCATTTTTCTAAATCATGAAAAGAGTATGGAGTACCCTGTATCTCTCAAATCTCACACACTTCCAGTGCACCTACCAACAGTTTATTGACCTACAAATACTAGGCCTAAATACAGCATGTGACATGGCACATATAAACTAAATAAAATCTCCAATCCTTGAATTAAACAGTGACATAAGTGGAACTGTAAAGGGCCAGACACACCAAACTGCCATCAAAGAACTAGTGGTGACAAAAGTGAGATGTTACATTGTCTCACGCTGTGTCTCCACCAAAAAGTTTCACATGAACACACTGACTAGAAGACTAGAACCTATAGCTTACCAGCATGTACGTTCTGTGCCTGCGTGAGAGGAAACAACTCTCCATACCAGCAGATGGCAGTCATCTATGTTAGTCACCCAAAAATAGAAACTGGAAGATCGTCTTGATGCTAGTTAACCAGTTAGCACATTAACAACACAATCCAATGGTAAAAGTACAAACCTTTTTTACCATGTGCCAGAAAACAACAACACAAACCAACAAGAAACATTTCTGCCAAAGAGCTCAATGGCTAAAGAAAAAGAATCTTACCTTATATAACTTTGTTTAAATCTCATGCCCTCTTGACTTTAGCTCTTACTTCACTTTCCTTGAATCAACATGCTGTATCTGCTGGAAAAAAAGCCAACAAGGGGTGATGAGGGCCAACAATGCGGGAAACACCGCAACGACTACAGCGACAGACGCTCACTGACGCTCACCGACAACCAAACACTGACCGACCGCCAAATGTTGGCTTGGTGTGTCAGGGCCTTCATATGAGCTCCTGATATACATTTTCTTTCAACATGCACCTCTCTGCTGCTTCATCCTCCACGTGATCATGGATCTTATTGGTTGTCTAGACTTTTAAATGTCAGCTTCAATCCAATTTACAGTCTCTTCTCTTTTTCTTACTCCGAAGGTTCATGCATCATCGAAGACAGTCTGAGTCTATGACTAATGCAAATTTAATTGGTTATCACAGCCCAAGT
Source organism: Plectropomus leopardus (assembly GCF_008729295.1). NCBI lineage: Eukaryota > Metazoa > Chordata > Actinopteri > Perciformes > Serranidae > Plectropomus > Plectropomus leopardus. Next base: position 32,902,287 of record NC_056466.1, read on the forward strand.
TAGACTGACAGGGTTACATGTTGAGGGCTATTTTTGATTAATTTTTCTCTTATCACAATTAAACCAATCTACTACAAGTGACCTTTTCAGCTATAAGTTGATTATTGCAGATGCAATTCAAGCTGCAGCTGCCCAATGGATAGATAATCGGTTGTTTGACAGAACAAAAATGTTAACAAACACTTTTGTTTTTGCTAGGTAAAGATCTAAGACTTTTTTATGCACTCAACAAATTTTCTTACAAATTTTGGTCACAAACTTTAAAATCCATGTTAGTAAGAGCTTGTCCTTTTCCAACATAATTTATCCCCATAACAGGTCTAGCATTTCAAGATACTGATTAAACAGCATCACACCACTCTAAAATGTGCAATGTCCACCAGAGCTATTGTTCATGAACTGATTGCTCATTTCACTCCCATTAACCATCTCCAATGTAATTTCCCTTAATTTGGCAGTACATCCAACTGGTCTCAAAATCATGATGAGAAACTTCTCTCAGGTCAAGACCCTCGTGAGGGTGATGAGCATGCAGATGAACTTCCCTGAGACACTTTGGAAAGAAAGCCTTCTCAGCTGGTGGCTGCTCTCAGACAATCTCGCAGGTTAAAACACTAGATGTGGAGGTACTAAGCTGGTGCTCCTGCATGGAGTCTAGGGGTTGTGAAGTTGGTTGGATGTACTGCCAAAATAATGGAAACAATATTGGAGATGTCTTATGAAAGTGAAATAAAAATTGAGTTCAGAGGGCAACAACTCTGGTGACATTCCTGCAGCCTGCACATTTGTGGCATTGTGTTGTCTTCAAACTGAACATTTTAGAGTGTCCTTATATTGTGACAATGCCAAGGTACACCTGTGTAATATTGATGCTGTTTAATCCGCATCTTGATATGTCACACCTGTCAGGTGGAGGGATTATCTTGAAATGAGAAGTGCTCTCTAACATGGATTTTAAGAAATTTGTGACCAATATTTTATCTATCTGTATATATACACAGTATATATATATATAGAGAGAGAGACAGAGAGAGAGAGAGAGAGAGAGAAAGTGCATCAAAAATGTCTTAGATCTTAAACTTATACCTGTAAAAAAAATGGGATAAAAAACAAAAGTTCTGCATTTAAAACTTGGTTCTATGTACATTTTTACATTTCTCTAAATTAATGGGAAAAAATGCATCTTTTTTCTGTTATTTTAAACAATTAAAATCAGAATCACAAACATAAGAAAGTAGACCGAGATTGTCACGAAAATATTCTTTCATCACTTAAGTCTACAGACTTCCACTATTTACATTGGATTTCCACTCCACTCCCTGCTTATGTGTCCATTTGCATGCCCAGCATTTTGGACTACTGATGTTGCAGTTGCAGCATATTTGCTACTTCCTGAACCCTGTCACATGATGCCATTGCTAATAAAGTGCCCTAAAAACATAACAAAACCAAAAAAAGAATGAAGGAAGATTGGTCATAAGCGCGACTGAGGAAAGTCAAGAAAGAAAGAAAGAAGGAGTACATCTATGTAAACACCAGAGGGTGCTGTTACATATATTGTTCCTCTGCTTCAGACACTTTCCATCCCCAGGTAATAACACACGTGGAATGATTTACAGCCACCATATTCAAAACTACACAAGTCAGAGCTACAGAGTGGTGATGGCATGAATTTAAATGTTCTCATTTTCATCTGAATGTGCCCCTTGCCGCTTCCTCCTGGCAGTATATCTTAAATAACAACTTCAGCGGTGTTAAAGGAATGCATGCATGAGGGAAACCGCACTGTGAGATGTTGATGTAAGCAGGTGAACAAACATTTGTGTGCATTTTGAATTGCAGTTAATAATGTTATGTTTCCTCAACCCCAAAATGTGAAAGAAAGAAATAGAAGTGTATCTTCACTCTTTTAAGGTAAACAATAAATATAAAGTTGTGTTAGACTCTATCATACTTAAAATAAACTTGTTTCAAGAAATAATAAACATGGTTAATCTCTTGTTCCCTCTCTGTCTAAGGCCTCTGTTCATGGAAAGAGGGCTTCATGCCCCGAACATAACCCAGCACTTTCTCATCTCTCTGTCTTGCTCTCGGCTGGCTATTTTCACTCATCTTTCTCTTTCACACCTTCTATGTTTGCCTCTTTCTTTGGCCCCCCATCTGAACACCTTGCTTCATCTTCTGATTCTTTCACTCACCTCTTTCTGTCTCTCCCTAACCTCTTTTCTCTGTCATTAGTCCTTGTCGCCCACACACATTCCTCACGCCTCTGTCTCATCTCCGAGCGCTCCTCGTGCTCCTGACTCTCGCGGTCCTCACTCGCTCCTTGTCCGTCACCGTGGGCAGGGCTTGCAACGTGGTGACAGCTGTCTTGGTCCAGTAGTCCACCTCTCTGAAGACCCGATACACCCAAAGCTTCAGCTCAAACAGGATGCTGGGACTGTCTAACTGCCAATAAGAAAGGGGGAAGATCACCTTAAATATCTCTCCAGCACTTTCACCTAGGCTTGGGCAGTATGTAATATTTCATACCTTCCCGAAAATTTCACCCAGGTATACAGTATATGACATATAAGTATGCGCCACTACAGTGAATGCACTACTTACTTTCAGCTTTTCAGATAAATAAATACAAAAGTAATAGTCTTGTGCTGCTTTCAGACACCTTTCACAAGTATGTAACCTTCGAACTCTGAGCAAACTGGTGCGATTTCTTTTAAAAACGGGAAAAAAGGCAATAACCAATGTTCCACAAATAGCAAGAAATTAGTAGATTGAGAAAATGATTTTAAAATTATTAGAGAAAAATGTCTAGGGAAAAAAAGCATTGGGAAAACTATATTCATAATGATCATAATTACAGATAAAATTATGATACAAAATTATCATAATTTCCAAGCACTTTTTTCATGTCATTCCTTTGTTTTTTTAAAAGACTTTTTTAAAACGAATTTTAAGGTAGTTTTTTTCTGTCTTTCAATTTTTCACAATTCTTTTTGCCAATTTTCAGATAATTCCTTCTTTTGTTGCTTATTGCCTTCTTCCAGTTTGAAAGAAATCAAACCTATTTGCTCAGGTTTCAAGGGGTTAAACAGCGAAATACAACTGTACACCTTTTAGCTGATGAGAATTAATTGCCTTGTTAACTCATTACAAAGAAAAACTTCATTCAAACTTGACAGAAACATAATCAAACTCACCCAAACCGTCTTGGTTACTCCTGCTAGTAATCTAGTTAGTAAATCCACTGTTCACCTGCTCCAATTTGGTCAGAATAAATCCTTAATTCATCAAGTTAGATGTAAAAAACATGCCATTATTTCCCACTGCCTCTCTCTGCTGTTGCTGGCTGCTGGCTGTTTTCAGTCCTGTAACTTCTCCCTCCACCACTAAGTGTTACACCAGCAGACACCTGAGACTAAACTCTGAAGTGGTGCATGCTGTGCTCTACATACAATTACTTTAATAGAAAGAGGAGTGCATGTATTTATGACGGTATTGAAAAACATACATTCAGGATTTCTTGGTGTACTGTAATATTGTGATACCACCCAAACCTACTTTCACCATCGTAACACCTCTGCTGACATAGACACCTACCTCTAATCCCTCCGAGCTAGGAGTCAGAACTGCTGTGCCGTCAGCAGTTTTGAGGAGTTCTCCAGTGGTTATCAAGAGAAGCGACAGCCTGTCCTTCACCATCTTCCTCTGAGTCTCATAATCCCCCTTCTTCCCGCCACCTAGCTCCTCTTCCTCTTTGGCGATGGCTCGCTCCAGCAAACTACGGCACTGTAGCAGAGCAGAGTGGAGACGCCAGAGCTTGTCCCTGGTGTCCAGCTGGGAGGAAGGAGGAGGCACGGACACCAGGCGACCGTCGGTCACCGTCACATCTGCGATGAAACTCTCCCTGTTTTTCTTTAGGGGGAAAGACAGAAAACAAAGAGGGTGAAAATAAAGAACAAAAGTGAGATTCGGGAAAACATTAAAACAAAAAAAAGTAAAAAGAGGAGGGGTTGGAAAGTGATGTACACAAGTGGAAGATTGAAGAATGCTTTCTTTCAAGTACTAACTACTCTGACGTCACTTCTGACAGATATTTGGCACTATATTCGAGATCATTGTTATGAGACAACAGGGCTTTTCTCCTAATGCAAAAGGAATTTGTTCAGGCTCATTCAGATCGCCTCAAACAATAAATGACACCCAACACAGAAAAAGGTCCGCCTTTGAAGAGAGGGGATTTGTGTTTGGCCCGACTCCAGGAAGATTTTATTAAGTCAACACGTTGGTTAAAATAAGCAGATTAAATCAACACAGAAGAACCACAGAAACAAAGAGAAAAAAAACATACAATACCATAATGAATGAAAAAAACTGCTGTACAATAACAGGACTTCCTTGTAAAAGTAAACATTGTTGTGGGTGTTGGTGTATGTGTCCTTCTTTTTTTTTAGTATTTTGTGTCCCCTTTCTTAATTCAGACATTTTGCAGATCTGTGAATGAATGCAAACTCATTATGACTTCTTTCTGAGTTGCAAGGTCTATAAATGATCTGCCGATCCAGTCATAGCTGATCAGATCAGATCAGACTGATGGATAAGAGGAGCAGCTGCTGTAGAGGCAATGGAAGCAAACGTTTAGACCAGCAAAATGGATGGTTAAAAGGAAACACACACAGCGGGTGTGTCCTCGGTGTCAGAAGCTGACTAAGGCTTTCGGGGGGGGGGGGGGGTGAGGTTTGTTCGGGCATGGGCTCAGTATTTTATGTGATGTGGCTTCAAATCATTCAAATCAAATCACCCATTAAGAACTCAAGCTGCATACTACTGTTCGAGACCAACAAACAACAAAAGCAACAGGGATTTTGCTGTTCTTCCAGTGGCTTTTTGGCCACCAAACATAGGTGTTTTTTTACCAGTCTCTTGCTGGTTTTCCAGCATAGAAAGTGTGACAAAAAGTAATTGTTTTTTACTGAGCCATCACTGCATTTCATGCTGGGATAGTGGAGGGAAAAGGGCTTTTTTCAAGAGACATCGCTGTAATTCCAGGTGAGACTGTGCCCCCCAAACCAGGCATTTTGAGGCAAAATATGATCTTTTCCTAATCATAACCATCACAACCAATCATTTTTGTGCCTAAACCTAACCATATGTAACGATTGCACTGTTGAAACATAAAGTTTCAATGTTAAGTTTCAACATATTTGATACACAATAATGTACAAATGTGATGTATCCATGTTTGTCAGAAATTTACAATGCCAACATTTTATTTTGGTGTTTTGTGATTGGGTTGAGTTGCTAGTATAGGCAAATGTTTTTGTATCTCAGGACAGGCTAGCTGTTTCCCTCTGTTTCCAGTCTTTAATTCTACAATTCTACAATTCAACAATTTCATTTAGCAGACGCTTTTATCCAAAGCGACGTACAACACAAGCAAGAATTTAGACTTAGAATTTAGGAAAAAACCCTTAGTAAGTGCAAAAAGTGCTTCAGGTGTGATTGGTCACAGGTATTGCCGTCTAGTGGCAGAAGAAGTGCCGCACAGGCCCCCCCCCCCCCCCCCCCCCCCCCCCCCCCCCTTTTTTTTTTTTTTTTTAAAAAACCAAGTAATAACCGGTAGCGATCTCAGCATCTGAGATTCAACAATCTCAATCTCAGTATCACTACTTACGATGACAGTCAACATACAACATCACACAACTTTGTCAGTGCTAGATAATCATTAGGTGCTGGGTTTTGGACCTTCTGACTTAATTTACCCCAAAGGGCAAAGCGGAGAAGAGTCAGGTTAAGTGCCTAGGTGTTCTCGGAACAAATTAGTTTTCAATTGTCTCTTAAAAGTAGAAAGGGACTCAGCAGAGCGCACAGAGTTTGAAGTTTGTTCACATTTGGGAACAACAGAAGAGAAGAGTCTGGCTAGAGATTTAGAGCCGTGCTGGGCTGGAAGCACCAGGCATCTTTCACATGCAGAGCGTAGTGGGCGAGAAGGAGAGTAGACCTGGATCAGGGATTCCAGGTAGGCTGGAGCAGTTCTTGTGAATGTTTTGTAAGCCAAGAGAAGTGCTTTGAATTTGATTCTGGCTGCCACTGGAAGCCAGTGAAGAGAAATTAGCAGCGGGGTGACATGTGCTCTTTTGGGCTGGGTGAAGACCAGACGTGCTGCTGCATTCTGGATCATCTGAAGAGGTTTGAATGAGCATGCAGGGAGGCCTGCCAGAAGAGAGTTGCAGTAGTCAATGCGTGAGATCACAAGAGCCTGAACCAGAAGCTGTGTGGCCTGTTGGGTCAGGAAGGGTCTGATCTTCCTGATGTTGTAGAGGGCATAACGGCAAGACCAAGAAACTGAGGCCACATGAACCTTAAAGGTCAGCTGGTCATCAATCATGACACCCAGGTTTCTGGCTGAGTTTGTGGGCACAAGTAGGCTCGAGTCAAGTTGGACACTGCTCCGAGGCTGAACAGATGGACAAGCTGGAAAGACCATGAGTTCGGTCTTAGACAGATTTAGCTGAAGGTGGCGTTCCTTTCATCCATGTGGGAGATATCAGCCAGACACGCTGATATCTGAGCTGAGACCGTTCTGTCATCAGGTGGAAAGGAGAGGAAGAGCTGAGTGTCATCAGCTAAGCTAAGCTAAGGTAACCAGTAGCTAGCAGTGACTTCATATTTAAGCAACCGTACAGACATGAGAGTGGTATTGATCTTCTCATGTAACTGCAGAAATTTGAATAGGCCTATTTCCCAGAACATCAAATTATTCCCTAACATTAAAATGAAGTCCATACTGAATCTTTACCTTTGATAAGCAGCATATAGCAAAGATAGCACCTTTGTAAGTCCTCTCAGAGCCACATTCTGATCTGACATTAAGATCTGTCTCATGATGCTGACGTGCCACTTCACAGGCGTGATTATAGCTGGCATCGGCTTTGGTACATGAGCGAGTTGTGACTCCCAGAGGCCTTCTCGTGACATTGTACTGAGGCGTTAATGTTGAACCCTGCGTGCAAAGCTAGTACCGAAGTGACAGAGTGGCTAATGTGACCTGTAGCCTACGCTCGGAGATTCTGGCAGGAAGTTGATGTTTATTGCTTAGACTGCAGAGGAAATGTGATTGAGGCAGTTATGGACAACTCAGTGACAATATTCTCCTGGATCACTGTGAATGATGATAAGTGGTAGACTCTGAAAATGATTTAAGAGATATCTAACGGATGTTGCAAATAAGTGTTTTCTCACCCGCTGAATATCAAGGGGAAGGCCCACCTGGAAGAGATAATATTTGTGGCTGAAAAATATTCAGTCTGTTTTGGATTCATGCACTATAAAAAGAAACAATTTCTTTTGACTAGGGATACACGATATTGATTTTTTTTGCCGATATAAAAAACTCATCTGCCCAATAACCGATAATGATATTGATATATATCCACTTTCTAATTTTAGTGATCATCAAGTAAAAATTATGCATAATCTTGTCATAAAGGCTCACCAGCAGATGGTGACATAAAATATGTTTTTCAATGTATGTAACATTCATTTATTGGGCAAAATAAGAAAAATCTGTGAACTTGTTGCTTGTTACTTTATATATATATATATATATATATATATATATATATATATATATATATATTGGTTTGTCTTATGTGCAGAAATGAGCATGTTGGCAAATTTCAATATTTCATAATAAAGCCAATATCTGCCGATACCGAGACATGCCGATATTATCGCGCATCGCTAGATAAAAAAGTTACCGTCTGGGCTGATTTAAATTTTTAACTTGACTGAATTAGAGAAAACATGTTGAATCATTAAAAAAATTTACTTCAACTTGTCTTTTTTAAATTCAGCAAACCTCAGTTTTTTTGGAATTGTTTTTAAGTTTAAAACACGTGGTTTCTTTTTACAGTGTGTACGATCAATGTGCCAAAAGACTCAGCCAAATCCTATTTCAGAGACAATAGCTCCGAGCCAAGGAGAGAAAACACAGGAGACACAAACATACATAAATTTCTGTATGACAGGCCAAGACATATCTAATCACTTCATGGTGCGTTCCCCGGAATGTTGCGCTATCTCCACAAACTGTGCCCGCAAAGTCAGCAAATACAAAAACTGTGTGAGAGAAGAAAAAAATGAAGCAGGCATGAAGGGTAGAGGAAGAGAAGGGTCAAATTCTGGGAAAGGAGTTGATGGAGTTATATGCCAGGCCGCTCCCTCGCTCCTAGCGAGACACATGAAAGGAGGGATGAGGCAGCGAGCTGGCAGGAAACCAACGAGTTTTAATAACCGGTAGCTCTCACACCTATAGGCAAAAGAGACGCGGGCTTGTGGAGAGGAGATGAAGGCTTCAAGCCCAGGCATCGAGGAGCATGTGCCAGAAAAACGCCCACCTCTGTCATACCAACTGAGTGCACCCCCTACACTCTGCATTCCTACCCCCTGCTGTCCTAGACATCATTTCTTTCACTTACACACACACACACACACACACACACACACACACACACAAATAGAGGCCTACACACACTTACTCCTTCTTATCTTGTTCTTGCACGCATCCCTTTCATGGTTCTTTGTCCATGTACTTTTTCTTTAGTTATATGCATGCACACACAAAGTTACAGGCAGAAGACACATGACACACACACACACACACACACACACACACACACACACTCACATATTTTTCCATTTCACCTTGGCCTAGTTCTCACTCCTTCTCTTTCTTTCTCTCTCTCTCTCTCTCTCTCTCACACACACACACACACACACATGCTCTCTCTCTCTCTCACACACACACTCACACACACACACACATACACACACGCTCTCTCTCTCTGTCTCTTTCTGTGTTGTGCTGGCAGGTTGTATCCTGTGGAAACATTCACTTACATAAAGTTCCAGTAAGATGGAGCACTCATACCGGAGCTGCTCCGCTATAGCAGTGGCCCGGGCCACCGAGCTCCTGCTCAGATCCGAGCCGGTCATGGCTCTAGTCCGCCTGGCTGCCATTGGACCTCCTGCTGTCTCTACCGGGAACAACTCAAACACACGCGCACTTGTAGCACGAGAGCGACAAGCCCCCACTTTATATAGTACCCGCCTCCCTCATCCCGACAACACCGGATTCCCGGTCACGGTTCACTTCACTGCTCCTTCCGTTAATTAGAGCCGGAGCCGCTTGTCGTCTCTTCGGTTTCGGTAAAACGAGTTTCCCAGTTTGTCCGCTCACTGTTTGGGGGTTATGTTACAAAGTCGGCGGCCAACTCTCCGCCCTTTCCCCCGGGAACCTGATGCCAGGCAGGAGGAATTTAACGGGACGAGCGGGGGCGGAGAGCCAGCCGCGGAGGGAGGAGCTCATCAACGTATTCATGAGGAGCTTATCTGATTTACTGGTACTGACAAAAGTAACTAAATCTAACAAGATGTTGCCTGGACTGTTCCCTCTTATGAGAGCACAGCCAAAGACTTTAAAACGACACCGGAAATACCAGAAGAAAGGCCCACTGCAGTACTGGGCTCTTAAAATGTTGAGCTATCTCCGCTTTATTTAACCCTTAAGGACTGATAGGTGCATTAAAGGCACTTTCATTCCTTGTTTTTTTTTTTTGTTTTTTGTTTTTTTTTAAATAGATTTTTGGCTGTGTTTATGCACACGGCATATATTTTGGCAAGATTGTGTATTTTTGTTTAATCTTGGAATTTCCAGCTCTACTCCTACAGTAAGTCTAAATTACACTGTGGGAACTAAATTGTTACATTTAGACTTTCAAATTCAAAAATGCGCCATTGAAACTCAATTCAAACTGCAACTTTTGATCCCACAGCCATCAAAGCATAAAACATGCATTGTAATATTTCTGGGTGTCATTCTGGGCTTTTGCCTTGGAATTTGTTATTTTCACTATTTTCCACCTGTCATTTTTATTTATACCAGATTTGGAAAATGTGGAAAAAGTGGAAAATCATATTAATGTATTATATTTTCTTTTCTAAAGCTTGATTTTGAAAAGTGCATTTTGTGCACAGAGCATTGTGAGTGTATGTAATATTAAAGCTGGCCCTAAAGGTTAAACAGTACTAAAATTCTTAGGGACTGTTAGTTATTTATCAGAGGGGAGGGGGTGGTGCAAAATGAGGGAGGCACTTCCTATCATTTTTTAAGCACAGGTAAGAAAGTTATGTTTTCCTCCATCACCTACCACCCACAATACAACAGCAAACTTGCAGTACTTCCACCTCAGGTTATATTTATAATCTACACATTAACTTATGTATGGACATATCCATGCTCTTTATATTTATACTGTATATCTATACTTTGCTTTGTCTTTTGCTTATGTATACACACACACACACATATATAAGTAAGTATAGTATATATAAGTCACACGCCAGCCACCCCCTCCCCCCACTCTGATAAATTAAGTACAGTTCCTTGTCAACCCTTTGAAACCCATAAGCAAATTGACTTGTCTCTTGCTGAAAACATAGGACGAAGGCAATTAGCAACGATAAAAGAAATTACCCAAAAATTAGCTTGAAACTGGCAAAATGTATAAGGAAATAACCTAAGAATTAGTTAAAAGAAAAGAAAAAAAGTTTTAAAAAATTGCTTAAAGAAAGAATAATTTGGTAACCTAACTTTAAATATGTAATTATGATCATTATAAATATAGTTTTCCTCTAGTTTTTATCTTTTTTCCTGTGATATTTTCCTAGCTTTTTTTTTTTAAAGAATAATGTCATAAATCTACTAATTTTTTGGAATTTGTGAAACATAATAGAGTTGATAATTGCCCTTTTTTAGTGTTTTTGATAGAAATCAAATCAATTTGCTCAGAGTTCAAAGGTTTGTTTTTAATTTTTAAACATAATTTTTCTTATTAATTTAAAAAAAAAATCTTTTTCTATAATGTTTTTTGTTTTTTGTGTTTGTGGCCATAAACCCACAGGGGAAGCCGGGAGGGTGGATGTTGGGAGGGTTTGTGGGATTTTTTTTGATGGTTTCTTTTTCTTTTTCCCTGATGCAGATGCTCTAGTGTAACGCACAGTTGTTGTATTACTATGTAAGTATTTATGTAAAAAAATGATTTTAAAAAATTGGGGAAAAAAAGCACTGGACAGGGGCAAGTCTAAACGATTGTGTTTGATAGCACTATTTTTAATGCAGGACTTTTACTTGTAATGGACCTTTTTATAGTGTGGCGCTATAAAACCTGGTAATACTCTAACACACCATCAAAAAAGAACTACCAATACCAAGACTGTTATGTTGGTTTGACCTCTCTAGGTCAATTCTCTTCATCAAAATACATCTCAGTGTAATATCAGAACTGTGCAGTAAACATAAGAGGTCTGCAAAAGGGAGCAGCTCATACAGACATTTTTACTTGCCACAGCAGAGAAGCAACAGGTGTATGGTGGGTTTGTTCCATTTAGACTGCCAGGAAGCCGTGTCAGGGAGCCAGCAGTCACAATGCCAGAGCACTGCCACAGTCATAAATGAAACACAGCCTCTATAAATATGGCTATTAGTTATAACCTGTGTTTGACAAGTTAGCATATCCGTTTGGACAATTTTCCATTTGGAATTTGTCATTTAAACTTGTTTTAAACAAATTATGAATTATAGAGTTTATGAATTCCACTAAGGGACAATACTGATATGCTGCGAGAGAAATGTTTGGAGTCAGTGGACTAATCTGTAAGGTATTCTGAGGACTTTAAACAACCAACCAAACACATACACATAAAGAAAAAACAACTAATACAGAAATGTAATATCTTTTGGAGATGGATATGGTGTCAAAATAACAATAAACTAAAGCCAGTTAATAGGTAAAGTGTTACAAAGGTAACTGTCAAAACGTCATATTAACTTGACACACTTTCTTTTAAACCACAGTAGCCAATTCATGTAACAGCCATTTAATGATATTGGAAAATATATGTTATTAAAACACCTTGCAACTTAAGTATAGGAATAAAGAGTATGCTGCAGACTGCCAAGCCATTTGAGACAAATGTGATCTATAATTTGAGAATGTATATTTTAAAGTTGACTTGAATGATTCCATTTACACAGTATCTTGAAGTGCATGCCAATATAATACCTCATTATTACTTTAAAAAAACATTGCTTTTACAAAATTTGTTAAATGATGATGATGAATATGACAATCTTGCCAAAAAAAAAAAAAAATCAATTAGCCCCTGAAATCTGGATTGACCTCACTTTCACATTGCTAGGTTATATAATTATTTAATCATGAAAAATCATAATTTTCCTTTTTTAAAAATAAGATAAACTATGTATTAAAATGTCCAGAAAACTGTATTATAATTCTAAGTATATAATTAACACTAAGTTACAGAACTGTAAAAGCTTTTTTCCTTGTATGTTTTTGACAACCCTTTAGTGTATTTTGATTTTGCTAATATTCTTTTAATATACTTTTTTTGCCTACTAATATCTTGTTTTTTTGGGGTCATTTCTTCTTAAGTTTCTCATTACCTTCTTGTTATGTTTTTGAAATAAGTAAAGCCAGTTTAGTTGGGTTTCAAAGGATTAGGTTGTCCATGCAACTTTTTTAAGTAGCCTAGATTTAAGGTTTTTGTATTGTCTTTTAACGTAGCTTAGTTGAGCACATTACATCGCTCCCTAGCTTTGCTTTAGTTTATTTCAACTTCTTTCAGTGTGAAGAAGCTTGTAAATCTATGCTTTCAAAGTAACCTCCCCAACACTGATTACATCCCTATAGATGGAAAATAAAGTGAATTTTGGTTCCTTTGAGCTCAGGGTCGCTGTTTGTGGTTTGTGGGCTGCTGATGAGGGAAAGTTGCAGTACCACTCCTGTCCTGCAGGGGTCACTGCAGGCAAACAGTGTAAACACCGAGCAGCGGCTAATGACAGCAGCTAGCGTTTAGACCATAGACTGTGTGTAATTTAGACCTCAGCCTGGACGTTAAAGGGGACATAGGGATGATTAAATATTTCCCTGCCGTGTTACTTTAATGAATTCAAGTGTCTGCTGTGCTTACTTACTTTCCAGGGACAGTATTAGCGTGTTTTGATTTTGATAACAAGCTAAGGAGCTAGCTCGCTTAGCCTCGGCTGATTTTGAAGTCATGAACTCTCTGGTCGGATATGGAGTGTCCTCTGAGTCTGACAGCGATGGCGAGGATGGAAACAAGGATGGAGTCGGGTAAGTGTTCACTTAAAAAACATATAGCATAAAAACCAGACTGTCAGATACTTGTACGCTAGTTTACATGCGGCATTTCCGTCTCTCCGTGTGCACATTTCTATCTTCCAGTTGTGTAAAGGAGGTGTGTGATGAGGCATCGGCTGCGAAAAAGAGCCGAAACTTCCTGCTGGAGTCTGGCTCAGCCTCCAGTGAGTCAGAATCAGAGGAAGAGGACACACAAACGTCTTCATTAATACCACTTACCCAAAAACCGGAGTCCTCTTCAGCTTGCCAGTCCAGGGTGTCTGCTCCCTCTCTGGGCCCCCTCTCCTCCAGTAAACTGCCTCCTCCTCCTCTTCACACCTGCTCTGACAGCAGTGTATTTGCCAACCCGTTCAAGGCTCAGGCAGAGCAGAAGCTGAGCGCCCTGCAGAAACACGTCCCCCTCACCATGCACGCCAAACCCTCCCACATAGGAGGCAAGAGGATGTGCGTGTCCTACAGGAAAGACGGAAGGTGCAGGTTTGGGATCAAATGCAAGTTTGCTCATGACAGTGACCTCCAGACTGACATCCACACACCTGTGAGTGAAGACACACCTGTGTCAGATCAGTCACATGCAGGTGAAGGATCCCAGAACCCCCGGCAGGACATCAAAGAGGAAGAGTCAGGAGGGCAGCAGGTGAAGAAGAGGAAGGTCGGACTGAGTAACACGTTGATTCCTCCTAAAAGAGCCATGAAGCAGTACACCATGCAGAGGGAGAGAGAGCAGGTCAACATGTCCTGATGGGTGTTTTCTGAGCTGTCATAAAGCAATATTACTGGGGTATGTCCTCTGTGTATGTGTTGTAGAAATTGTGCTCTATCCTATAGGACCAATTAATAACTCAGGCATAGTTAAATCCAGCACTTTAGTCTAAAGCTTCTAACACTTTTATTACCCACAATCCCATATTGAGAGCAGTTTGTGGGTTCAAGAATATTTTGTCATGTCAGGGCTCAACAAGGATTGCCCAATAGCCAAGGGCAAGAAAACTGCAAAGTCAGGCTTGTACATCTAACTTTATAGCCCATAGAAAAAGGGGTTAAAAAATTAACCCTCTGAAACCTAAGAAAATCTGCTTGATTTCTTTTAAAAACATGGAAAGAAGGAAATGTGTACCAAAAGAAGAAATGACCCAAAAATTTGCAAGAAATTATTTTTTAAAAAAAGGACAAGAAAATAACCCTGAAAATAAAGCAGATGAAAAAGAAAAGAATGAAAAAAAAGCAAACACTTGGAAAGATAACTTAAAAGAATTTTAATCCTGTAACATAATTTAAAAAATGTAAATATGATAATCATAAGAAGAATTAAGAATAATTTTCTAAACCTACTAATTTTCTTGCATTTTGTGGAACATTTCTTACCAAGTTGCTCATTACCTTTTTCCAATCAAATGAATTTGCTCATGGCTCAAATATATAAAATATTTGTGAAAGACAACTGAAGGTAGCACAAGAAAAGTGATGTTGCTCCAGGTTTCAAAGGGTTAATTGTGTTGTTGTTTTTTTTCCTGGAGCTCATGATGCAAGTATCCTAAAAGTGAATCATCTCACTTGTCTTATACATAATTTTATCAAGAGTTCTATTGAGAGTCGCACACTTTGCAGCACTGAATGACAAATAACTTCAGTCTTTGTCCCAAAACCAAGAAATGAGTTAGCATTTTAGCACCTCCAGTTCCTTTGCCTCAAAGTCACTGGGTTTTTTTTTAATAGATCTTTGGTTAGAAATAAGGTCTGTGGTTAACACATGCTGAAAAGACATTTGCATTTTATTCTGACATAAAATACATCAATTAATATTCCACTGTGAATTTTGAAGCTTTTATGCATCTTGAAAAAGATGTTTGCTAAAAAGTGGCTAAATGAGACTACAGAAAGTCATGCCAAACACGGCTATACAGCCTTGTTGTGGTGGCAACATTACATTATGAAACTGTGGTGTAGTTCATTAATAGTCTAACATCAGCTTTTTCCTTCTGACAATCACATTCAGGCCTCAAAAATCCTAAATGTGGTGTTCATTTGTGAAGATCATCTTGCTGAACAAAAATGCAAGTATCATAAATGTTTGTTTACCACAGAGCTTATTTTCTAAAGTAATTATAAATCCAATGGTTGACCCCAACAAAATGATAGCAGCCCCATTTGAAGAGAAGAGAAAGTGTGTGGGGTTGCTTGGGATAAATGTTAAGACATTTATTTACATCTTATAAATGAACAGTTTTTGTGTTTGTTCTAACACACACCCTAAATCACAAACCAGAGAGGTGCAGATTTAGTACGGACATATGCTCCAAAGTTTCTATAAGCTTTGCTCATCAAATTACACTTCAAAGGTTATTGACAAAATCTGAGTTGAATTCAGTGACTGTGCTTGCTGTTAATTTATGGGTTCATGTGTGATTTATGATATCTGAGTGAGGACTTTTGTGAGTACATACATTATATTTATTAATATTCCTTCAATGTCTACCAGCTGTCAGTGAAACAGGTTTAATAACACTGCCAAAATAGCTAAAATATGCATATTTTGTGACTTTTTACAGGACTGTTAAACATCTTTTTGTCTGTTCCTTTTAGGGTTTGAAATGTTTGTCTTTGTAAGATAGTTTTCTGTCACATTTTTTCCTTTAACATCACCAAATAAAGGCTTTACAGTAGATCTGGAGACTAAATGAAAAAACAGCTTCCTATTTATTTCAGCAGAATTTACTCACCCCACATATTTTTGGGGTGTTTATATAGGGTTCCCGCAGTATTTTATGGAGAAAATTATCAAACTTTTAAATAATTTTCTGAAGGACCCATTACTAAAATGTTCTTTTCTTTGCCCCACTTGCCCGGCATTTTTTCCAAACAGATTAAAACTCTATTCAAACACAATTTCAGCTAGCCGGCATACATGAAGGGGGAGAAGAAGCATAGGTTGAAAATGAAAAACTGTATATGATGGTAAGCAAAATGCTATCACGCATAAACGCATGTTAGAGCTGCGTTACATCGACAGCTTCAGAAAATGAATTTGCAAATGCATTTTTCGTGTTACGTGAAAGGTTGTCCAAGGAAGACAAGTATAACAATTTCATTACGCACAGCAAAATTCCATGACTTTTCAGAAACATAATCATTTTTACTAAATCTAGGGCTGTCTCCTGAAAGTCAGATATTCAAATCACCGGTTAAGAACCCCTCAGTTGACTTAGATTGCTTCAAGTTGGGCAGTCAGATTTTTTTTTTGCCAATCAGTGTGCTGTGCAGTGTACTTCTGGGGCCGTTTTGGTCTCCAGACTTTGCTGCAGAGTGAGCGCTCTTGCTCTCTGTGGTAGAGGCTGCAGCAGACGCAATGCAGCGGCACAGAGGTAGAGCGATCCTGCAAGCTCCGAGATGACATTATCTTCTCTCTTCTGCTTAGAAGTGGTGAATAGACAGCTCACAGCAACTTAGTTTGGAAGTCTCCTACTTTTGTTTGATATCTAGTGTCGGCAAAAGATGTTGTCGCGTGTTTGCGACCTGTCGTTAGCGCTGTTAGCTTGTTTACTATATAACATGAATGCTGCTCTCACTCTGAACGTCCTGCTGAGCCCTCATCAAACATAAAACTACATTAAAAAAAATGCATCGTGGAATATTTGTGTTTAACAGCAGAATCTGATTTGACTGACATTATTCTGAGTCGGGTACAGCCCTAACTAATTACATGACTTTTCCAGGCCTGGAAAATGTGATTTTGAAATTGTATATCTTTTCCAGGTTTTCCATGACCGTGGGAACCCTGTTTATAGCTTTATGATGTGTTTTTTGTGTTAATTTATAATATAAATAAGAGTGGATTTCTATCAGTAGGAGCCTTGATGCCACACTCTAGGTGTGTGCTATATATTACTAAGAGGTGTGCTGTGTTGTTGCATCATAGCAACAGCTTTGCAACCTCAGCATCATTACACGCACTCACATAAAAGGCTAGTTACAGGACTTATGTACAAAGGCAACAACTTACACAAACAGACACACATATCTTTCCCTGATAAGATATTCTAAAAAGCTACCGAATGTGACTATAAGTGAACAGTACTGAATATATCGGTGATCCTACGATGACCTCAAACGTTGCAACACAGTATGACGATGTGCCTCTAGCTTCTGTTGCGTGTGCACTGCTCTACATGAGAGTCTGCTGCCTCTCAGCACTGTCCGACAGAACCTCCCCGTGTCCCGTCTGCTCCCACACCACGCCATCCTCCCCCATAGCTTCTGTCTGCACCAGGGAGCTGGCTGACGGAGAGGAAGACGACAGCACCGGATTGTCCAGAATAAAGCCGTCCCCGTTGGTGGACGCTGGGTCCTGGGGCTGGGGTGGGGACAGGAGAGGAGGGCTCATGGCAGCTGTGTGCAGGGTCTGCAGCTGCTGTGAGGCGGCTAAAATGGGGATCTGTTGGATGTGGGTCTGAGCCTGACTGACCGGCTGGAAGGTCATTTGAAGGATTTGTGTCTGGCCCTGGCTCTGTTGCTGCTGGGAGGAGAAGGACTGAAGAGGCTGCAGCTGAGGCTGATGCTGGGTCACTACGGAGCCGGAGTGGAGCGTCAATTGTTGGATCTGCGGCTGCTGCGGCTGCTGAGCGGCCTGCACGAACTGGACGGGCATCTGGAGCTGGAGGTGAGTCTGCTGCTGGTTGTCCGCCGGCGACGGGGGGTCAATGGGGGACAGGGCGATCGTCACTGGCACCTGCATGGTGTGGAGGCTCTGGTCTTGTCCCAGTAAAACCACTTGGTGACTCACTTGTTGGGTCACATGACTCATCTGGGACACCTGAGCCACTTGCTGCCCCGCTTGCCCTTCATGGCTCAGCTGGTCCACCTGCCCATCCTGCCCTATTTGGCTCACGTCCAGGCTGGTGACCTCTGCCTGCATGGGGTTTCCTGGCAGCTCTAGCAGGGAGGCAGGGGTCGTGATGAGGGCGCCAGCGTTGGCTGCCAGAGCCTCGGCGATTAGCACCTCGGGGTGACTCTTAGCCTTATGGGCCACCACGCAGTCCTTCTTCTCAAACTTCTTGCCACAAATGGAGCAGGCGAACTGATAAGTGGCGTCAGCATCGTGCTTCTTCATGTGCCAATTGAGAGACGCCTTCTGACGACACGTAAAGCCACAGATTTCACACCTATGGGGAGAAAACAAAAGAAAATGCATGTACTTGAGTAAAGTTTAAAAAAATTAAGAAATAAAGAAAGCAAATAAGCAGTGGTGAACAGAGAAGTACTGACTGCAGGGGCTTCTCTCCTGTGTGAATCATGCGGTGCACAGCCAGGTTGTGGGAGCTCTTGAAGGCACGAGCACAGAACTCACAAATGTAGTCCCGCTGGTCTAAAACAACAAAACAATCAAATAAAAATGTGCTCTATTTTCAGTTGTAACAACAAATGGTCAGACACAGGTCAGACATCGTGTATGTTTCATACGTGTATGCTGTACCTGTGTGGTGCTTGGCATGACGCAGCAGCTGCTTCTGGAGTCGGAAAAGTCTTCCACAAGACGGGTGAGGACAGACGTATTTCTTCTTGAGCAAGTGCTGGTACTTTATATGGTGCTGGTGTGCAGAACAAAGTGTAAAAACAGATCATCACTAACAGGAAAAAAATGGACCAGCTAGCAGAATGAAAACTAGGGGTGGAACGATATTGTTTTTTCAGGGCAGATACTGATACTGATAATTAGTAGTTAATGAGACCATAACTATATTATATAACTATATTATATATATTTGGAACCAATATGTATTCACAATAAAATTAAAAATCTGTCAATATTTAGAATTTGGAATATAACAAACTCCAACACAAAACTGATTATATGTTTGAACAAAACTGAAACGCTCAACATCATATACAGCAAGTTCCCTGCAAAATGCCAAAGATCGGCCCCAACAATCAGCCAGGCCGATAATCTGTTATCCCCAACTAAAAACGGACTTAAAACGGACTTGCACACACTTTTCTAGTCATTCAACCACTCAAGCACTTTCACACTACTTGTCACATTCACTTACTCACACACTCACACACGCACACACACATTCATACCTTGGCGGCCGAGCCCACCGTACAAGGTGCCACCTGCTGCTCAGTTTTTAAACATTCATACACATTCACTCATCAGTGGAACAGCCATCAGGAGCAGTCCTGCAGAGCAACTGAACGAGCTGGGGATCAAACTGCGGACCTTCCAAACAGTGGACAACCCGCTCCACCTCGTAAGCCACAGCCACTATGCAATCATTAATAAAAAGGTTTACGTTTAGTTCTGTCTGTACATTTTCTCGATGATGGCACCAATGACTAAATTGTAAAAAATATATAAAAAATATTTAATTTATTGGAAGTATTTGAATGTATTGTGCATTTATACTTCTGTATTAAAGTCAAAATTGATGCCGATCCTCTCACTTTAGTAGAAAAATACATTTGGTGCCAAAACTATGTGATGAACATATAATCAGTCAATTTCAAAATGCTGCCTGGGAAACTGTGATGGACGTTTGTTGCTATTTTCTGTCATTTTATGAACTGAACTATTCATTAATAAAATAATTGACAGATTCAGATATAATGAAATAAAAACATTAGTGCAAGCTCTAACCTCTTTACAGTGTATATGTTTGAATATCAAATGATCTTTTGCAAAGTTTGAGAAGATTCCAAAACACTACATCTGAACTGCTGCAGCTCATGTGTTCACGCCAAACACAGAGCAAGACTTTTACACAGAGAGATTACATTCAAAGTCAATGCACAGACGCAAAAAGATAACGCAATGCAAAAACACCTGACATTCACACTATTTGCACCTTTTTCAATTTGCACAAGAAATTTGTGACACTGTTTTGCGAGAACATTTCAGCATTGAGAGCTAGTCGAGATTCTCCTGACGTTACAGAGAAAGAGAAAAGGTGTAAACAGGCCTCAGAAAGATAGTGTGGTTGCTGACACAGACCTGCAGGTAGCGAGGATGAGCCAGGACCGTCCCACATCCTTCCATTTCGCAGCGCACATACTGCACTGGGGGCTTCTTCCTGTGTGAGTGAAGCACAACGTCACAAAGCTGAAACCACATGTTAGATGGACCTTAAAGCCCTTATCAATATCTCACATATCCAAACTTGCTGCTTGCTTTGTCAAACATCAATCCCTGACATATACTTTATTTTTGGATGACATGATGATGGGATGTTTCATTAAACCATATTGTTAGGTTCAGATTATGACGCCCCAAAAATAAACAACAACCTCACCTTCTCTTTGGCAGTCGTGGGGTTTTATCGTCTTTTTTCCGCCGGCCTCTCCTAACACAGAAGGAAAATACTTCAACACGAGTACAACTGTAGCACATCAGCAGGGCTGTCAGCGTAAACACGTTAATCGTGATGTAATTCTGCACGTTGTTTTATTTTTAATCACCGGCCAACATTTTTATGAGTACCGGGGTGAGTTTTGAAGCTACAGTTATGATACTGGTTCACCTTAGGAATCCAGAGGTGTCAATCATGTCTTTCCCCGGAAGGAGGCTCCACAGTTAGGTTAACCCTTTGAAACTTGAGCAAATAGGCTTGATTTCCTTTAAAAACACGCAGAGAGGGCGACAAGCATTTTTTTTTGCTAATTACTAATTTCTTGCCCAAAAATTTGCAAGAAATTAGTAATTAGTTACAAGAAAATTAGGTAGTACTAAGTAAGTAGTACGTACTAAAAGAGTTACATACATTTTTACTTTTTTTCCTGTGACATAAGTTTAAATATATAATTAGGAGAATTATAAATATGGTTTTCTGGAAATTTTTCCCTCATTTTTTGATCAAATGATACAAATAATTCCCACCAGCTAATTTTCCGATTATTTTCTTGTCACCTTTTACCAGGTTTGTTGCTTATTGTAATTTTTCCTGTGTTTTTAAAAGAAATCAAATTAATTTGCACTGCTTTCAGAGATTTAAAAGTCGGTAAAAGGCGTCTAAATGCAGCACAAGAAAACTGATGTCGATTCAGGTGTTAAAGGGTTCAATTTTGGTGATGGAAAAACGGTCACGGTCATTTCACAGGGGTCCCTTGACCTCTGACCTCAAGATATCTGAATGAAAATGGGTCCTGTGGGTAACAATGACATGCCCACTTTATGTTAGTCCAATGTAGTTTTTTTGAGTTCTTGCTGATTCTGATAAGAATTGCTTTATTTTGTCAATATGGATGCAAAATAATGCCAAACATGATTAAAAATGTGATTAATCGCTATTAACTATGGAAATTCTGCAGTTAGTCGTGGTTTAAATAATTAATCGTTTGACAGCCCTGCTCATGAGACATACGTGCAATGTGAATCTGTCCTGTTGATAACTTGATACACATTGACTTGTACTATACTTACTTCCTGGGTCCATCCGGGTCCTCCACGATCTCCTCCTCTAGCTTTACTTCCTCTTCCAAACTCTGCAAATTGTCTGAACCTTCTATCTTTATCTCAGCAACCTCTTTCTCTTTTTTAGGCGCCTTCTCTTTCTCTTTCTTCTCCTTCTGTCTGGATGGAGCTCTGCGCTTTGGTTTAGGGACATCCCTAAGAAAAAGAGAAAAATGTCCAGTTACTGCACAAACAAATATATGGTGCCACCTTCTAATATGTCAGACACACACACACACACCGAGAAACACACACACAGACGCACACACACACACACACACACACACACAGACACACAGACACACAGACACACACACACCGCTCAGCCTTCGGGTCGTAGCTCTGGTCGTTAAGGTCATCTGTAAAAGGAAGATCTTCGTCACTGCTGAGACCCTCCTCTTCCTCAGCTCCACTGAAAGCAAAACAACAACTCACTTGAAACAGAGTTCCCTGCTCTCTGTCTGCACGGGGTCAAGTGAATGAGATGAGTGTACCTCAGAGTCTGCGCCTGGGAGCTGAGGTCGTTTGAGTCATCCCGACATGGAGGGTCCTCATCATCCAAGACTACATCAGCAGGATGCTCGCTCTCCTCCTCTTTCTTTTTTCTATAAGAGCGAAACACAGCGGCCATTAAAACATATCACCACTCACACTTAGTTACACACTTTCACAGGATACAAGACAGTAAACTAGGGATATCAAAAAAAACAATACTTCAGTACCAAGTCCATGCAAAAATTATGTGACGCTAATAAATTTCACGTTAAGACTATTTTTGAACAGGCTACCTTAAGGCAGGCCAAGAAGACTGTAAGTGATCCATCCCATGTTCTCCATACAGAGTATGAACTGCTGCCATCTGATAAGATGTTCAGAGTTCCTCGTTCAAAATTAATTTATTCCTGTGTCTATAAAGCTCTTAAACAGTGGCAAATACTGCAGGATATACACTGGTCTAAGAACCTGTTATTTATCTTTTTTGAAGTTATTCATTAATTCTCAATGTCTTGTTATGTTCAATGCTAATATTGTATTATATTTACATTATTTTTTAATGGCTGCAGCATGATTAAAGAGCCAAAGACAGATTTCTCACTTTGTGGAACGGTGAAGTTAATCTTGAATCATGAGGCAAACATATATTTTAATGCATTGCAATGTGAGCGTCATGTATTTACACTCTGCTACAAACAGAACTGAGTGTCTATTCTGCACTGATTACAGCATGTTTGCAGTATTTTTTTCTGGTTGCCAGGTTGAAAAATGTCAAACTTTGGGTAAAACACTGTGCTTGTCACTGTCACTGGGCCCATCCCATTTCAGTGCACCTGTGATTGCTTAACATGTAACACCGAGGTCCAGGAACGCTGTTTAAATGGAGTGTAATCTGTCAGCATGCTGCTGCAACTACCACAAATTCATTAACTGACAAACAGACGACGTTGCCAAGAGCATGTGTTTTACAAACTTTGATAAAGTGAATCATAAAGTTTAATTTATTATAACATTTTGAGAGAGAATAGAAGAAGAATATAACTATAACAGGATTGCAGATCACAACCTACTGAAACTTCACCCACTGCGAATTTCTTCACTCTTCATGTTTTAGGAGGTTTTTACTGGGAGCCAAAGAGGTCTATTCCTCTCCAAAACAAACAGACCAGATGATTTTAACCAGTAAAAACACATAATAAAGCAATTTCATGATAGAAATCATTGTCTTTCCTGAAACTCTTATTGCGAAGGGGCTTCTAACTGCAGTGGCAAACTCAAATGGCCCTATCTAGAGCCTGTGTTTGGTTTGTCTGTTCTGGGCTTCCGTCAAAGTGCAACATGGCAATATCCATAGACAAGGACCTGCTCCTTATGTAGCTATAAATGGCTCATTATAATTTGACAAGTGCATGACTCTTCAGTGATTATACACTGAAGAAAACACACTTAAATGTTATTCAATATCTGCCAATATAGCCCCCTAAATCCTACACACTGGACTTTTAACATGTTCATTATTATATTAATCTGAAGTTAAAAAATATACTTACATTTCATACTTGTCTTTATTTTTGACCTCTCCTTCCACTGCTGTGCAACAAACAGAGCACAAAAAAAGAGATCATCAGCTTGAGAAAGGCAACAAAAACAGTTTTAGCCACTTCTATCTCTATCTCTACTTCTATCTCTCTGAGTTAACTGGAAATAGAGGAGAGGGACCGAGAAAGGATTGCACCCAGATTTTTACCTCAAAGGCAGCACCGACCCATTAGTTGCACCAATACTCCACAATCACAACCCTCCAATTCAGCTAAATAACTCACCGAAGGCTAACTAACATCCTGAAAAAACAGTAGCAAGCATGGTGCTTCAGTGTTTCTGAAGTACTGGTTTGATTAGTGATTACAAGCCCACATGTTGAACCGTCGTCACTCACTGTCAACAGGTTGCTCACCAGCTGGATTCTCCATTCCAGGTTCAGTCTTACACACAGGCTTGTTGGCAGAGCTGCGGACAGCCCTGCCAGACGGGGGCTTGGCACGAGTCTGGGCTTGGGGGCGTCTGGAGGGTTGAGCTGGAGTGAGGGAGCAGAAGCGTGCCATCAAACATACTGTATGCCATCAAGTGTGGGACAGGACAAGTGCAGACACAACCACACATCAGCCAGCAACATTTATAATATACACATAATCCACTTGCACATAATGAGATTTAAGTTAAATGTAGATATAACAAGACACATATCAAAGTGTTTTTCCTCCAACATTTTTCTGGTTACCTTGAGCATCTGTGGCAGGTTTCTTTGGATCCTCTGAGCTGCAAAAAGGAGGAAAAAAACAGAGATCTGACATTCACTCCACCTGCAGAGCGACATGACATTACTCATCTTATATCTAATACAACAATGCGTTTTTAGCATTGAGTAAAACTGCAATAAATTGTATATTCAGGTAAGTTTACTCCACCCTCCCCATGCAGGGCTGCAGAAAGGGGACGAGCTATGCTGAAGGCGTGCTTTTGACAGGAACCAACCACCGACATAAACACTCAATGTATGAGTCTAGACAGGCTCATTATAAACAAACGTCAATTAGCTGTTGAAACTTACTCTGTGCCTTGAAGGCTGTCACCTGTGACCCCCCCTCCAGCCTCGACAGAACCCGCAGATTCTGAATTTTTCTTCCGCCTCGAGTTGGAAACTTTCCTCCGCTTGGTGGTACCGCTGTCCGGGCTCGGTTCGTCCTCGTCGTCGTCGCTCTTGGTGTCCTTCAGCCAAGCCGGTACTGCCCTCGTGGACCTGTCTCTTAAAACCCGTCCCGAGCTCTGCGGACTCGACGCTGCTCCGTTAACGTCTGTTAATGTAGCAGAGACGCCGGACCTCGGACGGCACGGTCCCCGCTCTCTGAGCCCCCTGCGCGGGGTACTGACCGTACTGGTGGCCGGGGTCTCCTCTGCGGCCTTGTCTTCCGCCGGCTCTTCGCCTTTATTTTCACCCCCGGTTCGGTCGCCAGCCGGTTCCATCACCGTGAGGACACTCCTGCTCACTTCAATTTCAGCTTAAAGTCAAGCAGGTTTACTAGAAAATTGAGGAAAGGCGAACAACATCTGGCTTAAAGACGTTTGGATTGTAAGCGGCCTTTATCCAACAGTGGGGCATTTTCTGTCAATGCGTTAGATTCGTCGCAAATTAAATGCATATATTTATTGATTAGAAATTGAAAACTTTTCTTAATTATCTATTCAGTAATAAACCGATATAATTTTAAAGAAGCAGACACTATTTTCGCGTTCTTAAAGCTATAGTAAACCTACTTATTCGCCCGGGCCTGGTGCACAACCATTTTGTGCGCTTTGTGGCGTCTCCTTTAAGCCAAATATAAACTGAGGTTACATTCAGGAGCGGCAACGCATTTTAGCAGCTTTATAAATCATCTGGATTTCCGTGCGTGCCCTTTTCATATCAAGTCAGCCGAGCTATATTGTTTGTAAATCTACAAAGACCGCAGCAGACGTGCAAAAGCATCACGCACGCAGTTGGCTGCCGCGGCATCATGGGAAGTGTAGTGCAACTTATTTCAATACAGCGTAGACTTAGTTTTAAGGATTTTTATATCTCTTGTTCGTACTTCAATATACATATTAGGTATATAAAATCTTGCGTAGAATTAGCAATGCGATTTAGTACAAAAAAGCCACAATCAAAAATAATAACATATACAGTATTAATGCAATTATGTGAAATACCCCATGCATGCAAAAATATTTTTCCTGCCACAGTTACCCACACGTCAGTGTATTTTATTCCCCAGCCTACAGTTTTATGTTATGTGAAAAATAAAGGAATAAATGACATTATTTGACTCAAAACTAAGACTGTATTAAAATATATCATTCTTGCATATGTGGAATTAATATTTTAACCACAAGTTAGACTAAATGCAATTACAATATTTGGCATTGATGACAGTAGAGCTAACATGGCTGCCAGTGAAAACCTGCACTGGCTGGTCGGAGCTCTCCAGCTCTGCTGCAAGCTGCTCTGATGGGCTGCATTTACCACCAGATGGCAATGTTGTCTTAAATGCATAACTTGACTGTGACAGCATAAAGTCTCTTTAAACTGATTCAAAATCCTCCTGCCTTTGGCCAATGTAATGAAGAAGGTTTGGTGTGTGGTGTTGGTGTTTATTAAAGCAGTATGTTGGAGATAATATTCCAGCAAAATAAACTCACTTAGTCTTTAAACTATAATTAAAAATGACTAATAAATCTGCCTTTTACCTTGTGTTACCGTGCAGCTTCTGAATATATTTTTATTATCACTGAGTGATTTGTCATACATTAAGCATTTTACTAATGATTACCATGTTAAAACAAGTAATTAATGGCAAATAGCAAATGTTAATTGTGTGATTGTATGTATAGGGAACAGAATAATGTGTGCACAATATGATTTGAATCAAGACAGATCCATTTCCTTGTATCCTTTTGTTACTGCTATTAGAAATAAGATTTAGTCTTACAAACAGTTTCAACAACAAAGTAGGTTGTTTTTGTCTGTAACCTTTCAACACACTTTAATGGTAAACCACAGACTGTATATAAAGATTTACATAGAGTCTATGGGTGAACCAGTCAGCTGAAAGGTACTCCACACACCTGTGACTGCCCTCCTGCACACATGGCTGCATGTCAAAGGCTACTGGTGTTCTTTAAAGCCTCCCTGAACTCCCCGCTTGGGTACAACATGTTTCTGGAGTAAAGTTGACCCACCACAGAGAAGTTTATGAAACATTCTCCAAACACTGTGCTCTCTCTCCTCTCTCCACCATGACACATTGCTTCACTGACGTTTGAGGTCAGGGATGGGTTTCCATTCACAGAGGTCGGACTCAAAGTCCTCTGCATCCGGACTTTTCTGGAAACTCCTGATGCTTTCAGCACATTCTAGTTGTGCAGCTTAATCTAAAACCCAGGCTGGATTTTCTGTCATCCATTCATCATTTCTGTGTGTTTGAACATGTAGACCAATGATATTCAATCTTACAGCATCGCGGGACAAATCTGGCCCCCATTAGGGTGCTAGGTGGTTTTCCCAACAATTTCTAATACACAATAAAAATAATACAATAAATATAATATTATATGTTTAGTATACAGAAGGTAACAGAATGCATAAAACAGCATCAAATGGGAGCCTGTTTGTCAAAAAAGTGCCAGTGGAGGAATTCACACAAGGTCCTAGCTAAGCCCCTAATGTCCAAAAATCCAAGGGATGTCCTAAAATCCAAACTTCCAAAAAATCAGAGACATCCTAAAATCCTAGAAATGTACTGAACATCCTTGAAATGTCCAAAAATGAGAAAAACATCCTGAAATCCTTGTAATGTCCTAAAATCTTAAAAACATCCAAAAATGCCCCAAACATCCTAAAATTCTAAAAACATCCTATAATCTCAGAAATGTGCTAAATATCCTTGAAATGTCTTAAAATCCTGGAAACATCCTTAAATCTGAGACATCCTAAAATCGGAGAAACGTCCTATAATTCTAAGAAACATCCTAAAATCGGGGAAACATCTTAAAATCCTAGAAACATCCTAAAATGACAGATATTTGCTAAACATCCTTGAAATGTCCTAAAATCCTAGAAACATCCTACAAAGTCATCAGAAAAATATCCTAAAATCCTAAAAATGTCTGAAAATCCCAGAAACCGCCTTAAGTCCTAGAAACATGTATGAGGCTGCTGTGACTGGCCCCCGGCCTCCTGTCATTTTGCAAAAGTGGCCCCCAAGTAAAGCAAGCTGGATATCACTGATGTAGACAAACAGAATGAATGACAGCACTGCATCCTTTTGAAAATGCTTTATTAATCTACTTTATCACTATAAATATAACAATACAGAACAAGCTTCTTTTTTTAAACAAACCTTCAGATAGAAAACAGTCTGCATAGGTCTACAAAGGTATAGCAAAGGGCACATATTGGCAATAAGGCACACACTAAGAAAAGTTTAAATGGTAACACCTATGTTAAACTAGGCATATGTGGGCCCACACGGCTGACACAGGGAGCACGAGTTCATCCTGCCGCTGTAAGTGTGGGTGAAATGCAGGCGATAGAAAGTAAAGCAGGTGTTTAGAGTGGGAGGCAGAACCACAGGGACTCAGGTTCCTGCCATCTAACACACGGATGGCTGTTAAATCACAATCAGACCTTTAACAGTTTGGCAAAAACTGACAGAGTTGCAACACCAGCAGCTCAAAGTGCCAATGGGTTGTCACTCAGCAGTGGACCAGTTGTAGTTATTTGTCAAAACTGATCGAATGTAGCTAAACAAGAAGGCCTTTGTGTTCCCACTCATGACAGCAAATCCAGTACAAAATAGCAAACAGAATATTACACATAACAAAAACACGATAACCTTGAATTTTTTAAAAACTATTGGACACTTTGGCAAAAAAAAAGAAAACAAATCCTCTACTTTTGTTACTCTGACTTTTCATCCCTAAAAAGGTGTACATAAAGAAAAGAAATATGTTTTAGAATATATTATACCTTTTCCTCTCACTTCATAGACAAAACACGTAATGCATATATTAAATATATCCTGACTTATTGTCATCATACAAGAAAATAATAAAAGCAGTTATCAGCAGTTTGCTTTCTACGTCCAGTTTCAGAGGAGAGAGAAGTGGCAAAATGTAGATGATGGAGTGAAATGAGACAAATACTTTTGTTTTGGTTTTTTTTTGCTGTCAATCATCAGACTTTTCATTTGGACATAAAACTTCAGCATGATTCAGGCCATCCTTTAATGCATAGTGTTCACTGTAAAATAAACTTGACTGACTAAAGTTGACTTGCCTTTTCAAATTCAGTCAACATAAAAATTTAAGGCAACCTGCAAAAAAGTTTATTTTTAATGTTTTGTATGTGAAAAATGTTGTAATTTTTTTTTTTTTTAGATAATGGAAAATTAAAAAAGAATCTCTTTAAACAGAGAATAAAACCATTTAGATGGAAAATTTAAAAACTACCAGAGCTGGTTTACAAATACAAATGTTTTGCAGTCTCTTATGTAAAGACCGCTGACTTGGAGTGTGACGTCATGATCGGCAGCTGTTTGCTTTCGATATGTTTGTGTGTTGTATGCATGGCTACTTGTATATTTCAGCGTGAGGTATTGCTCCAGTTATTCCCAAGTCCAAACTTGTTTTCAACACACTGCAGAAGTTTAAAAAGTGCCTTTAAACATTCACAAGGGGTATTTGTATGCTTTATCTGCATTTAAAAACTCTGCCACACATAACAGTAATGGAGAAACGCCCAAACCGGCACTGTTCACACATGAATCCAAGCTCAGCATTCAAAATCTCTCCTTCTGAAAGTTGCAATCTCTTGCCTTTTATAAATAAGTGCACCTCAGTCAAGCACAGTTTGGAGGACGAGAAATAAAGAGCAGGCAGACGTACGGAGTGTTACTGCAGGAGCGTTCAGAGAAGAGACTACAGGAGAGAGGTAGCCTTGTCACATCTGACTGCAGAGACTGAGACATACATGTCTCACCACAACACAGTAATACCACAAATCATCAGAAATATGAGTGGAGGAGACTCCAGTGCTTTGCACAGATGTGAGTCTGTCCTCTTTGTGCCAGCCACAGGGGCTCCAAATAGTAATGAAAGGCACAGTGAAAAGCACAAGGTAGCACATACAGGTGTAAGGCACTGCAGCCAGGCACAGACAATCTAGGTGAATGGAGTGTATATAGCCTTAAAGGGATAACTCAGAGTTTTTGGAGCGGGGCTGTACGAGGTACTTATGCATAGTCGGTGTATTGAAAACAGTAAATGTCAGTTGGCAGGCTGGAGGCTGACATAAACGTTGAGAAAAGTGCTGCTGTGGATGGATGCCAACAGCAAAACTTATTTTAGCTACCTAAAAAAGTCCCATCAAAAAATATATTTAATTAATATCAGTTTAAGCATACATTATTATATTGAGAGTATTTTTATTGGTTCCAGTTCACCATCTATGTTCTCGTCAAAGCCACCAGACTCCATCGAGAAAAACAGTAATTTTAGCTCACTGAACACAGGAGCTGCTGGTGTACCGCTGCCTCAAACAGTTCATCGTCTGTGTTATTATGTGACTTTGGTGAATCAAAACCAACATTTAGAACACCAGCTCGTTTTTCTCAATGGAGTCTGGCTTTGAAGACAGCGATATGACTTCAGCTCTCCTGCTGGAAATCCTTTTTGACATTAAGGTTAAGAAGAGAAAAAACTCTCTATATCGTGTTCACTTAAATTCATATTGATTTTTTTAGGTGAGACTTTACTGAGGTGGTTAAAATACATTTTGTTGCTGGCCCCCATCCACAGCAGTAGATTGCTAAGCATGTCAGACTGCTTCTCCAAACTGGGTGCGTGTGGACTGACATTAACTGTTTGTAATAAACTGTCTATGGATGTGTACCCCATGCAACCCCACTTAAAAAAACCTGAATTATCCCTTTAAGTTTTTTTTTTTTTGGTTAGCATTGGCAAATGCAGGAGCACTTTAAGTGGCAGAGTTGTCTGGCCCACACAGGAAAAATCGCCTCTCATTTCTGTCCATATTTGTTCACCTGTCAAGAGTAAAAAAAAAAAAATCAAAAACACAATAATAAAGACACATACATAAAAGAGAAAATAGAAGAATTAAGATCTGTTCAGTCTGAGTCCCCTGTCAGCGCAGTTTCTGAGGATGGGAAACATCTCCACATATACGGTGTCGATGTCTGCCAGGCTTACACATTAATCCAAAACATTTCCAGTTTTCTTTGTTCCCCAGGGAATCTCCACAGTAATATTACTTAGCTGGCAACTTTTTCTTCAAACAAACCAAGATAATATGTTTCCAAACATTAAAGAACAAGCAAACTAATTAAAAGCAAATGAACACTTAGAAACCTTCATTTAAAACAACCAAATACACAAATAAAACTAAAAAATAAAACCAAAAAGTACCAAACAGGCATGTTTGAAGCTTACACATTCAACCAGCACGGACGGACAGCATCACCTACAGCATGTCAAATTGGCTAAAATACTATATATTAATGAAAACAAAACATTAGTAGATCCAAACATCTTCAGTGGCATTCTCTCTTGTCAGTAGTTCCTGTTGTACTTTTACTTTTTTGCAATTCTTTCTTTTTGCCCCCCGTTGTTAAAAAAAGTTGACAGTGTGAAGGTTTATCTTTCCTGCTTCAGAGGACAAATATCACTCCATTATTAAGAGAAACCTACAGAGAATAAAACCTTAAATATACCTTCTCTTCATAAATACTTGAATGTACCTTCAGTGTTTCTGTTGCCATAGCAACAAGGTGGTGGGGGTCAGAGACACAGAGAGAGAGTGAGACAGAGAGATGGATGTTGTTATGAGTTAATGCTTATTGTTTCGGGATGATTGTCACCACATACAGGTAGGGCTCCTCAGTAAGTGGACTACAGTGATGCTGTATAACTTTGCATTGTGTCCAACAGACACTGAGGCGCGACAGATGTGCGATGTCATTATTTGTCTGTTTTTTCCTTCCTGTAGAGCTTTTGGATGGTCACAAATTCAAGTGATGTAGATGGGATAGACATGGTGGTTCAGTCTCAGGCAGGGGGATAACCTTTTTTTTTTCGTGGTCTGCCCCTCAGAATCAATATGTCTGGTAGACATCATGGATTGGCAGCTGGAAGGCGGTGGCAGGGAACGCCTGTGGCACCGCATAGCCTGCGTAACCCCCGTACGCTGCAGCCGCCACCGCTGCGTTCTTCTGCAGAGCGGCCAGAGCTGCTGTGTTGGCAGCGTAGTTTGTGATGGGCACGTATCCTGCTCCGTACAGGCCACCAGCTGCTGGGATACGCTGTACGTTATGGGCCATGGCATAAACGGGAGTGATGGGACGGCCCTGGGAAATGCAGGAGAAAGAGGTAGAGGACTGTGGTTAATAAATGGATTTCTAAAGCACTGAGTGCATTCATTGTACATTCATTGAATGAATGCATTCAGTTGAGAACTAAATGCATTAATTCTCAACTTTCTCCTTGAAAAGTCCAACATAAAGTTCCAAGAGTACAAATGTGAATTATGGTCATATAATCAGTGGTGAAATGCAGGGGCGTACTGGGGTCCTCACTGGGGTGGACACAGGGGGACACGTCCCCTGCACTTACTCTAAAGGCAGTACTGAAGCTCTCTACTTTCTCAGTTGGAAAACTGACCTTTTATCAAAGAGAAAGACAGGAGAAGCTGTCTGTACACGTGTGTTCAATTCTGTAGGTATGGAAGATAGAATTAGAATGAATGGAGATTATGGAAATAAGAAAAACTAAACTAGCTAAAAGAATTTCTAAAATCTGTGTAAAATTATTAAAATTGGTAACAGAATCTACTGTATATTGGAGTAGGCATCTTGTTAAAACATTGTCAGAGGAGATACATTTTGAAACCTTTAGCTCCTATACGGTTTAATGCAGTTTAACCTGTAGTTAGTTTTAGGACAGTTGGAAATATGAGCAGCTGTGGCTCAGAGGTAGAGCGGGTTCACGGTCGCTAATTCCTAGGGTATCATGCAAACTGTTGTGCATGGATTTTCGTAGGATATCATACAAACTGGTCTATAGGTATGTTGAACAGCGTGATAGTAAAATGCAGTGGAGTCAGCTTTATGAGAGAGGTGGTGCAAAATGCTGTGTGATGCTGTACCAGTGGGTTACTGATTACTGAATCAAACGACTTGTCGAGAGATGGAGCTGGACACTTTAAACCTTAACCAGCATGATCACATTAAAAAAAATGTATGTGTCCATAAAATATATAACAATTTCATAATGCACACCTGGAAAGGTGGAGGGGTGGAGACTGCAGGTAGGACGGTGGCGGCAGCAGCAGTAGCAGTGGTGTGCTCCGGGTGTTGCATGGCCAGAGGGTTGATAAGGTGCTCCACCGTGTGCACCTTCCCCTCCTCCATCAGCTTGGCTGCAGGAGCCGTGCTGAACACTGGGTACTGCCCACCCAGAGTCGGCAATGCCACTGCACATAAAGAGACACAAGAATGAGAGCGCAGATAACAGACGGGGCGACTGCAGGCAGATAAGCAAGAGGTGATTAAGTTACCATTCACAATACAAGAAATAATGGCACACACATGCAGGCATGCTCAAACAGAAATAGGCGTACTCAGATCTGAAGGGAATCTATGACAGAGGTGATCGCTAAAGCAATAAAGGTTGAAGGAAACAATTGAGTTAAGAAGGGAAAAAATAATAAGTTACACAAGTTGGCGTTGGAGTGTGATTCGGATTATGATGGTACTCAACTCTGGATTAACCTCAATGCTCCAACACACACACACACACACACACACACACACACACACACACACACACACACACACACACACACACACAGAGCGAACACAACGTCTGTCATTGTTTCAGATGGACAAAAGTCTTTTCAATCTGGTGGTGATCCTGTGATTCCACACAGTCCGGGACTAAGACCGAGCTCCAGATTGGGGTCAAATCGTTTCAGCAGGAGCATCAAGAAGGTCCACTTTAATAAATGGACCTTTGATGACCAAATACAATATACGTTATACTGACATCAAACAGTTCACTATTAAATTCATGTGGAAAAAACAATCTGTTTGATTGATTTCTCCTGTGTTTAGTCATAAACTTGAAGATTAAAGAATAATACCAGTGTGTGTATCATTATTTTACATTTTCAACATTTAAATTAAGATGATCCACCCACATAAACAGGAGGCTTTTTTCTGTTTTGTTAATATGTGAGTTGAGTCTTTTTGTTTCACTGGTAACAATGCATTTTCATTTCCTTCTGCCTGATGTCGGGAAAGAAGGAAGAAAGAACCAGGAAATAATCCTTTAAAAAGAAGCCACTTTACAATTTCACTGCCATATTATTATATTCTATTATATGCTGGGGCAGCAGCTGATTACAGCCCAAGTTTTACAATTTAGAGGTCATAATTACAAAACAAAACAAAGATTATACTTGTAGACTACATTTATACTGCAGTAGATTGGCTATAACTGTACATTACACTGGTATTATCTTTTACATGATCAGAGTAGAGTAGGCAAGATAGAAAAGAGATAATTATTCTACAGTTTGTGAGTTTAGTTTTGCATTTCAACTCTGTTCTTGACTGAAAGTGTTTTAACCACTAAAAAAGCTAAAGCAGCTGCTTCTACAGAGAATTAAAAAGGTCAAAAATAGCGTCATACCTTGGATGGAAAATATAATCTTTTATGACACACATATTTGTTTACTGTCAGCCAACCTTTCAGTAAGAATTGGAGTTGAGTGCATGTGTAAAAGGAGATTGTGGAAGTACTGGTCTCCACATAACAATGGCCATGTTTAGACAGAGAACAGCACTGCAGTGAAGAAACATGGCTTCTGTATTCAGTTTGATGAAACCGCTGTATTAGGGGTGCCAAAAACACAGCAAAACAGCCCAATGAACATGGTCATCTGCTTTTTCTACTTTTGCACCAACACAATGTGAAGTGCTGCATTGGCTGATCAAAAATGAAGAGGAAAGAAGATAATGTGATAGATATGCAGAATCTTTTCCAATAGTATTTGAAACCACCATGCAAGGTTTGGCGTCTGATGGCCTTTAAATGTATTTCAAAATACTCTCAAAATTCTGCCCCCAACAACATAACCCCTTGTGTTTCTCAACACAGTGCTGTTTTTGGTCTGAACACTAGGTAAGACAAATTTCTGATATGGAGGAAAAAGGGCAAAGGGAACAAATCATGGCAGTTACTTTCTGGTCATGCTAGAAAGGACAGACATTTAGTGTCTTTATTTAAGAGAAAGGAAGTCCTTTTGTGCCTGACCATCCAGCAACAACCAGTTTTGATTTATGAAATGTTCCACAAACCACCAGAGAGTGACAGGAAATTATGAGCTGGAAGGTTTAGTAAAGGCGTTTGAGATGGGCAAGGATATGGATGGATATATCTATGTCACTGACTTGTGCCAGGTTTGATGCCAACGGGGTTGACGGAGGCAGCGAGCTCCAGACTGGGCATCAGCTCATAGGGCTTTTCGGGCTGCTTGGTCTTGCCCTCATGGTAGCGGCTGTAGATGCCACGACCGGCAGAGTAACCCCCCAGGTACGACCCCCGTGGTCCAGGGGTACGGTTACCTGCAGCAGCACGACCACGACCTCGCACAGTACCTGCTTAAAATACAATTAAAGTAATATGATGTCAGGGGTTGTGGTTTAGGACTTGGGGAGTAAGGGCAAACTGTACTAAGAGTTGTGTAGGCTGACATTAAGGTGAGATTTTATGATAGGATAAGAACTTCTTCGAAAGTTCTTCTCAAGATATCAGGACTGGGGTAGCAAGAAGAGTCCTTTAGTTCCAGTTGCTTCTGGAAATTTCTCAACGATATCTGTTTGAGGTCAGGATTTTTTGGAGTTATTTGGGTCCTTTGGAGACTCTTAAATAGTTATCCAAGTTCATTGCACTAAGGTATTTTTAGACATTGTGTCCTTAGCGTTGTTGTGATCTCTGTGATAACCCAGCATGAAATGGGAGGTGACAGCACAGCGGGAAAAGGATGGTGTTAGAAAACGTATAATTTGTCACATGGTAAGAAAGCTCATTGTTCATTGAAGGAATGAGTAGGAATAAGGATGTGAGAGATTACCATTGTTCTGTATCATTGGGGATCCTTTGGAGAGAAAACCAAAACACAATGATTGTTGAAAGTCAAATAGATTATCCTGCTACCACCCAAAGACCATATACAATCAATCATCAAAGGTAATGGGATTAGCATTCATTGGTCCATCACCTTGTTTTGTCTTTGCCTTTAACGAGTCTCTGATTTTTAGCCACAACACCTCATCAAGTTAAGATTTTAAAACTTTTGTCAAATGAAATTCTACTCATCAAAGATTAAATCATTATTATCTTAGTCATCATGACCATTTAGAAATCATAGTTCCCTACTGATGGAGTGTGTTTGTCATTGTTCCTACAACAGTGTCATTTTAAGATCTTTAGCACAACATTGGCCAGTACGGTTTCTGCTGTGGCCAACATTTACAAAAATAGATGGCTGTCAGAGAAATACTGTGGCTTTTGCAACTGATCATTATTGGCACAAAAGCAGTAAGAATAAATTCTAACCTTTGACGAAATAGTCCCTGTTGGGTCCAATGAGAGTGTTGTAGGGATAACCATAGTAGGCCAATGTGTAGGGATCACACTGGTAGACGTAGTTTTGCTGAGTAGGCTCTGGAGTGGCAGAAGCACCCTTGGAGGCCTTCTGACGTGAGTACTGCTCTTTATCTACTGGCTTGGCGAGTGTCACCTCGATGCAAGACCCTTCCACCTCTGTGCCGTTGAGGTGGTCCATGGCCATGACAGCATCGTCTCGGGAGGTGAAGTGGACGAATGCGTAGTCACGGATTTTCTTCACACGTTCGACACATCCAGGATTCCACTGACTGAATACCTGGTTGATGAAGAAAATAAGTGATTGGTTAGAAATGTGAGGCTATAGCACCTCTTCCTGCAAAGCATGAATCATGAAACGTCTAAACTGAACAGTCAGCCAGTCCTACCTGTCTGATTGTCTCCTCGCTGGTCTCCATCATAAGATTCCTGACGTAGAGGATCTTCACTGTCTCCATGACGTCTTCGTCCACATCAATCTCTGGTTCAGCCCAGTCCACTGCAATCTGGTGGCCCCAAAGCTGAATACGTCCAGGCATCAACTTCCTGCGAGCCATGGCAGCTGCACGGTGTGACTCATACTCTACAAAGGCAAAGCCTCTGTTTTTCATCTTGTCTGCAGCGCTGGCATAAACTATCACATCCAGTACCCCTTCCGTCACCTTGGAGACCTCCTCCAGGATCTCCTCACGCTTTTTGGTTTTGGGGATGCCACCAATGAAAAGACGGCAGTTGTCCACAGAGGAGCAGACTCCCAGCAGCCGCCCGGGCCGCACCTCATAGTTGTTGAGCTCACGCACAGCACGCTTGGCCTCATGTTTCTCTGTGTACATCACAAATGCGTACCCTCTGTTCTTCCCGTCAAAGTCCATCATCAGCCGCATCTCATAGATGCGTCCAACGGACTCAAACACTGGGACCAGCTCATCCTCGTAAACGTCCCTTGGGATCTTGCCCACAAAAATTTCACATCCCCGTGGTGGAGACTGAGCATTCCAACCAGGAGGAGGGCCGTATTTACGCTGACCATTTTCCTGGACCATACTGTAGCCAGTGCGCTCCATCAGGGACACCAGTGCGGCCTCATTTGGAGCACCTGCAACACCTTCAGGGATGTTGATCTGTCCATGATAGGCACCAGCTGGTTTGGAGGGTTTGGCAGGGGCAGCGTTATTGCTCATGGTTGAGGAGGAAGCAGGATCTTCGGCTGTCATTCTGACAAAACCATCCAATCAGATCTGGGGCCTGCAGAGTACAAAGAGAGACATGCCTATCAAATTACAGTACCAACCAACTGCTGTCCAAGAAGAAACAGGAAACACAAGAAGAAAGAAAAATAAGAAAAACATGCTAATGTTGAGAAGCTGCCTTTAAAAACATGTCTGTACCAACAAAAACCCAAAATTTGCCTTCTTGTTTGAAGAGAATTATCCTAAATTTGTGGGCATAATCACATGTAGGATTACCTTAAGAACAAACTAACCAAGGCACATAATGTGACTCAGACAGTACGATGAAAATACAGCATCTATAAATCCCCAGCGCACCTTCCCCTATCAGTGGTTTTACAACCTTGTTTTGTTGAACTCCGCAGATCCCTTGCTGACCTCTGACCCCTATCAGAGAGAATGAAGGGCTGTAAACCCTGAAACCTCCAGCTAAAGGTTCACTGAGTATGACTAGGTCACATGGTCATTGTATGTGTGTGTATGTGTGTGTGTGTGTGTGTCAGCAGTAAGTTAGACCAGTTGGAGTTAAGCTATATGAGGAATTTTGTGTAAAATGACCCCACTGGCCCCATGCTTTGACAAAAGGCTGTGCACATTTATCTATACTACACATAAACCTGTTGCACACTCACCAGAAGAGGGTGCTGGACTTTCAACTTCTTTATCATGAATGCTATAAAAGTGTCAGGGTGCAGCTTTTGTGTGTGTGTGTGTGTTTCTGAGTTTGCACCACTTCATTAAGGGCTGCAGCCCTATAAGAGGAACAGAGAATAATCAGAAATCGGCTTCCCAAGCATAAACCTCTTACTCTGTTATTTTCCAACACTGCCAGCATTCAAAATGGAAAAATCCACAGCGTTTTAAATCCCCAAATCCCATGCAGCGGACAACACTGAGGCAACCAATCACAGCAGACTACAAAGCAAACTAGTTTTTGTCAGACTCAACGTCATAAGCAAACAGGCCAAATAAAAAACAACCTTTTGCGAGTTAGGCTGTGTGTGTGTGTGTGTGTGTGTGTGTGTGTGTGTGTGTGTGTGTGTGTTTGTGCGTCACAATATTGCTTGGACTTTGATTGAAATAGGTGAGGCAGTCAACACAGGTAAAACACTACTAAGCCAAGCAACCATGACAACGCACACAGTCATTTGACTTGACTCGATATCCCACTCTCTCCTACACATGAACACACACACACACACACACACACACACACTCTGTTCACTTGTTACTTCACCCAAGGCTGGTGGGCTTAGAATTACCTGCAAATTAGCAGACACTACATCAACAGAGGAAGGAAAATGATGCAAATCTCAGCTTTGTGGAAACAAATGCTTTAAATATTATGTTTCTGGCAAATGTAAACAATTCATTCATTTATTCATTTTAACAGAGGAAAACAAAATGGCAAACAACAAGAGTAAGAGAACTGGATGTTGTTTCCTGCTTCTATCTTTATCCAGTGGTTGGTTGCTGCATGCTGACATAGGTCAAGATGACATCAGATTACAAAAAACACTTTGCAGAGACGCATTCTGATTCTGCTGAGCAAGGATGCAGCTCCCTTTACTGCAGTAAAACATAAAGAAAGCATCCATCAAGGTTTTCCCCAAAAGCCTGATACATATGTAACAGCTTTTAAATGACTTGTGTCTGCGCTACTTCCACAGCTTGACCTCTGTTCCTCCTATCGTGTGAAGTGCTAACATGACTCCATCTCTTATCAGCCTTATCTCACCAGACTGATGACAAAGGGAGGACAATATTCACTCTGGGAGTTCTGCTCAGTGATAAAAATAAGCTATGTGACACTGTGAGGTCGACACTGTCTAACAGTATGCTGGAGTCAATTTAGGGCTCTTTTAAAAAAACTTCTTGAAAGAAGTATTTCACTGGTGGATAGAGGATAGAAACTAGTTGGTTGCTGCAATAGAAAGGTGAAAATACTTTTAACATTTGTTCTACATAAGCAGATAAAACTGAGGAAAAAGGCTTTGGCATTCACTTTTCCTTAACAAGTACAAATAGAGCTAGGACATGGTTATTGTTTTGTGAGACTTAAGTCATTGCACTCAAGTCTCAAGTCCCAAGTCAAGACAAGCAAGTCTGGCTGGGAATGAACAGAATTAACGTTAGTGTGTTCAGAAAATGAAGGGAAAATGATAAGATTTGTGGAACACTTTTTAAATAACAAACTTTGCAATTTTAGGCCTTGGGTAGAGGTATTAAATATTTTTAAGTCACAAGTCCAAGAGAAGTCATGAGTCATTGATATAAAAGTTCAAGTCTTTTTCAATTTTGTCAAGTTGAGTTCAAAGTCATGAAATTTATGACTGGGGTCAGGTCAAAACCTCTGGGTAAAAACCCTACAAGTACCAAAATGCACTGTGCAGCACCAGACCAATAAACCCTCCTCCAGGTGGGTGATGTCATTCACACTGGTTTTGGCTTATCTACAAACAATATGGTGTCCGGCTGGTAAGAATCAATCTCCTATTACAGCTAAGCAGTGCACTAAAATATGTTTCTGAAAACATCTTAGTCTAGAAATGTGCAACACAGAAACACAACCGTGGTTTATATAGATCTTGGCCCTGGCAAGACGGAGGGATGTTTAACACAGTCCATTTACATATTCTACCAGTGTCGTTACAAAGCTGGTTGTCAAAGAGTTCAAATGTCCCTTTAACTGGATGTTTTGTGTACGGCAAAAATTCGATATATTCAGTGTTTAGTCTCAGCGTGGGGGAAACTTACTTCCTGCTTTTGACCACTTGAGATATTCCTAACTTCCTCAGTGCGGACCACTGTTGTGCTGAGGTTTTCCTTTCTTACGAGAGAGTCAGGAAATCACAGCACTCAGTGTGTGCCAGAGGCGAAGCGAAACTCAGATGGTCTGTTCCCTTGCATAATATTAAGAACATGAGAATAGTGAGTGAGTGTGTGTGTGTGTGAGAGAGAGAGAGACAGAGAGAGAGAGAGAGTGAGAGAAAACTGAGGCAGCAGCAGGTAGATGATTAACCGTGACAAACACAAATCACAGGTTTTACTCACAGAGAACGTAAAGGTTTACAGTTGACAGTAAACTCAGTTATTAAGAAACTAGACTGTTAGAAAGTTCTGACAGCTTCTGTGTGATTCTTTTATCCCGATTTTGTTGCAGCAGAACAGGAACACCTTACAGCTATTAGTTAACCCTTTGAAACCTGGGCTAACTGGCTTGTTCTTTTCCAAAACGTGAGGAAGGCAACAAGCATCTTAAGAAGCAATGAAGCAGAAATTAGCAAGAAATTAGTAAAAAGGACAAGAAAATTACCTGAAGATTATAACCCTCCCACCCTAAAAAACAATAATAAGAAAAAAAACCATAAATCCTAAACAACAACAACAAAACAAAGAGAAAGTTAAAATAAATAACTAAACAAGGAAATCACCTGGAAAAAGGGACTTAAAAAATGTAATAAATCTTTGAAAAAAAATCAACTTCATTAAAATAAATTTCTAAATCTACTTATTTCTTACAATGTGCAGGACATTCCTTGCCAAGGTTCCCATTGACTCTCTCCCATATTTTTGAAAGACATCAAGCTATAAATTTAAAGATTTAAACACTTGTGAAAGGTGTCTCAATGCAAAGTGATGTTGATCCAGGTTTCAAAGAGTTAAACATAATCTACCCAGAGACTCAGAGCTCTGACACAAAGTTCACCTGGTCAGAGGTTGTGAACTCAGAGCAGCACATGGAGGAAAGAGCTGGCTGGCCTGCACACTGCAAAGGAAGTTAGAGAGCGAGGATGTGATTGGGTAACGGTGCCACTCTGTCGGCTCAAAGTGTTCCAGTCATTGCTGCGGAGATTGTCCATTACATTGTGTTTATGATTGATAGAAGCACCTGATTCTCTACGTATTAACAGCAGGTTATTGGGGTCTGGATTGCTTTATGAGCGGACAGAAAGGCTTTTACAGGCTTCCTCCACATCATACCATAAACACAGA
The DNA here is from genome assembly GCF_008729295.1 of Plectropomus leopardus. NCBI lineage: Eukaryota > Metazoa > Chordata > Actinopteri > Perciformes > Serranidae > Plectropomus > Plectropomus leopardus. The sequence continues at coordinate 32,943,971 of NC_056466.1, forward strand.
TCCACTGCTGCTGGCAAATTGTATTCTCGAAGTCACTGACCTGACGTTAAATCAACACTGCTAAAAATGATAACTCTTTCTTGGCTCACCCCACCCTCCCTCAATGGCAAGACGAGTTAATGGAAGTGTACTCAATGGTAAAAATAACAGCAAAACTTCATGTAAGGATGGACAGGTTTTCGATTCTATGGGCTCCTGTAATTACCTGTTTTAGACTACCAAAGTGATAAGGTGCTGAACTGATTACACGGTGAATTTGGCCAAAACTAATAACAATTTCTTCTGATGTATTTTGATTTTGATTTTGTTGTACTAATCTATTTTCTTGAGACTTCTCTATCTGGCACACGTTGCCATGATTATAATAAACATGTTTGTTTTTATTTTTTCTTCTTCTTTCTATTTTCTAAGAAAATAGCAATGTATTATTCAAATTTAAATATAGCTTTTGTAAAAATGAGCATTAAAGGAATAAACACAAACAAACAAAAAAAACATGGCTATGGCGTGTTATTTCTCAGGAGAATTCGCAGATCTTATTTAGACGTTTTTAAGCCAACAAACTTCTCTTTGGCTCCCAATTTATTGCAGATTATGGTGCAAAGAAAACCTGAGTGTGTGTTCAACAGTAAGGAACAATGCGTCTTTTAGTTTGCTGTTCTATCCTGAGTGACACTGATCCTGGAGAAAACAGGCCCAAGGAGGCCGCCATCTTAGCTGTATATGCACACGCACGTGGACACGTCTACCCAGCAGCCCCAAACAACAAGGTCACAAGGCAGCAGAAGAGGATCAATGAAACAGCAACTCTCACAATCCTGCACACAACAAACACCCGATGGACAACATGACAGCAGCTGAGTCATGCAAACACTATTCTAGCCTGCATTCATGTTAAATAATCATCTTAACAAAAGTCTCCAGTTGCAAAAACATGTCTTAGAGGTTTGAAGAATCCCAAAGACAGTTAGAGAGAGGGGGAAGTGAGACTGACGCAAAGCAGAAATCTTGAGGAAGGTATCGCAGCAGAGGGATGTCAATGGAAAAGAGAAGAGGAAGGAGAAGCCGAGAGCGGTCAGATGGGAGGATATAGCTACCCCTGTTGCTTCACAGCGCTCCGCTGCCTCGCCGCCTGCTCTGGGAGTGTTAGTCCACCTCCATGAGAGACAGGTACAGCAGGGCACTGAGCACAGAGGCCAGCCTCCTCTACACACACACACACACACACACACACACACACACACACACACACACACACACACACACAGCCTAAGCTGCAAGCATGAGAGCTGGTGAGGGTGGAGCTAAAGCAGGTACTTTGTGTATGTGTGTGTGTGTATGTGTGTCTGTGGGCGGATCACAGTCGTACTTCTGAGAAACTGTAGTAGGAAGTTTTTAATGTGGGAAATACACACATACACATAAATACCTACATTTTATAAAGTACTGTGATTAAAGGAATACTTCATTCACAAAATGAACATTTGTGTATCAGTTACTCAACCCTGTTATATGTTGAATTCTTGAAGAAAACATTGTTTTTCTCACATGCCTCCACGGTGAACGAAGAACATTCTTCATCAATTGTAGTAAATGGGATCCATGTTTAAGAATAGCAAAACTGCATCTACACATCTGTTTACAAACTCTCTCACAACCTACGTAGCATAATCCAAGTCTCATTTATCCAGTTGTACAATCAGTCCATTCCAAATGCATGATCGATCTTATCAAGATTTTTTCAGTTTTTGGATTCTTTGTTCACCATGAAAACATGTGGGAAAAAGCATATTTTCTTCATGAATATAATGTAACACAAGGTGAAAAAGTGATATATAAATGATATACATGTGAGTGAAGTATTCCTTTAAGTACAATTTTGGAGTACTTATGTATTTTTATTTTATGCTTCTTCATACTTACTTTTAAAATTTTTAAATTTTAGTTCACACGCCTTTTTTAAGATTTTCCATTTATACGTTAAGATTATTGGTTAAAAATTAAACTAGTGTTGACCAACATTTTTTACCTTTGACCTCTTATCTAAAACGCATTCAGTGGAGGCCTTTTCAGATGTCTATGTGTCATTAGCAGTTCCAACAAATAGAGAATTCCTGTCTCATATGGTTTAATTTCAGTAGTTTCATTTATAATTTTTTCTGTAAAAGGCTCTAATATTTCGTCTTTGCTAAAGAAAAGCCAATAAGAAAAAGGAAAAAAAACAGATTTGTTTGTTTTTCTCCTCCCATAATCTTCTCATGACTCATGATCTCATGAGCGTACCCCAGCCTCTTGAAGACTGCAATGTCGGCCTCCAATTATTTTGCTAGGGTGGGCCAGTTTTAAGCAATTCTGGTCTGAGCCCCAGGTTGGAAACCACTGGACGAAAATATCTATTTATGAAATAGTTAAAGTGGCTTCACCTCAACCAGCTACAAAAAAAAAAAAAATGTTATGTATGCATCAATGCATGATTAACATCACAATCAATCCATAATATCATAAGTAATAATATATCAGACATAGGGGGCATTTCTGTCTGCATCATGAGTACTTTTACAATAATTTATACTTAAAGGAACTGGACATTTATTCTACTACAGATAATTACAGAGACCTGAGCAGCTGTTGCACAAACATACAAATCTTCACTGTAACAAATGAAGACAGATATTAGTGGGATGAGAGGGGCCTGATGGGAAAAGTAGTATTCATGGTTTTTAATGGTTTTGTGCTTAGAGTTGCAGAAATTGGAAAAAACGGCAGGAAACGTTCATATCGGGGGGGGGGGGTTGGTGAAGAATACTTCCTCATGTTGTTGTCCTTCTCCGAGAGGACATTTGGAAATTTCTGACTGGGAGTTACCACTGCGGTGATTTATGTCATGTCAGCACAAGACTACAACTGTGTGCAAATGTGTGTAATTGGGCATGTGCGTGTGTTTTTTGGTACATAACAACGGCGAACACGTTCCTAGTACAGCTTAACTTAAGCAAACAACACACACCTTCCTGGGCAGTCAAGAGAGCAGATAGAGAGACGGCTGAGGGGAAAACAGCCGTCGCTCGCTCGCAGAGTTTCTGTCTCAAAAACTCAGTGCTGTGAATAGAGCAAGAAGAGAGGGAGTGAGGGAGAAAGAGAGCAGCTGGGGTGAGAGGGAGAGAGAGATGAAAGTCACAGTGTGTGGTCAACAGTGCGCTGAGTTTCAGCTGCTATTGAAACCAGTTCCACTCCTTAACGACTGAGTACACAGCCAAGAAGAAAGTCTATTTAGCATAAAGACTGATGGACAGACATTAAAAGAGATTAAACCTGCATGATAGAGAGCTACATATGGACTGTAACACTTTTAATCAACTACTGATTATAAAATTGTCAAAGGCATCACCTTGACATTGACAGGAGTGAATTGAAAATTAATTAAAACAAAAAGGAGTGGCCAAAAGGTGTGTGTGAAAGTATGTAAAGGTGTGTTATTTTGCATTTGGCACGTATGCAACAGCTAGAAAAGTGCTGCTTGTTGAGGAGCAGGATCGCAGATCAGTAACATCTGGTCTTTTCTTCTAAACCGAGGGGGGTCCGTCCAAATCAAAGATTAACTGTCAGTCATTAGCGAGAGCCAATCAGGAGTCAGACATGCCTCAGAGGCTTCAGGTGTTCTGGTGACCGCACAATCCATCAGGTCAGCGGTTAATCGTTGAACCCCACAAGTAAAACCATGAAATGGAGGAAAAACATTTTCTGTCTCTCAGTATGTAATAATTGTTCATGGTCACTAAATCATTTGTCAGGCACACAAACAGCCGCTACTTCAGGTTTAATCAGGTTCAGATTTGTTGGTCACTTGTGGTTTTAAGTTTCAGTTCAAGAGAATAAACGCAATGAACTTATGTTGAATGATAAGACTGATGTTCTTCTATATTTTTCTTTTGGTCAACAAATCCCAAAAATAGACGAAAATTAACAATGGGTTAGATGATAGTTGAAGGTGTATAAATCTTTGGGTCACAAATACATATTTACAGCTGGCATTGTTTTCTCCTCTTGAAACTGTGTGTGTCATCATGGCAAAATGTGGTTCTGGTGACACCTTATTGTAGCTGTAACTGCAGCCATTTAGCCGAAGTTTAAATTTGTGTCCGCACACATTCAGTTTAAGTCACAGATTGCTTTTCGATGCTGGAGTGAAATTAATGGTCTCTTGTTTCATTTTGTATAATTGGCTCTGTACATTATTCAAATAGGTAAGAACTGTACTTTCTGGCAAGCATTAATCAAACAGGTGTCAATTTTGCATTTACTGTTTTAAACTAATGATTAATACACATTTTCTGTGCTTTGAGTATCGATGGCAGCAGGACCGAATATGAAGCATCAACTTAAAATGAACTGCAGTGACCACATTCATGGTAATGAGTCGTTTTGGAACAAGTCTATGGCACAGAGATATATGCTATATTATCCTTGTTAGGTGGATCAATCATTTTCTGACAAAAAATGTATTTTATAAATGTAATATCTTCACAGTCAGTATGATGTCTCATGAAAAGTTTTGCACATAAAACCATTCGTATGATAATGGTTAATTGCATTCAATCAACAAGTAACAGTTGTGTACCTAACGTAGCGTAAAGATGTGACATTAAGTATGTGCGTAACTTAAAATAACTCTACATCAATGTTAGGTTTCAAAAAGGACATGTACGGCAGTCTCCTGGGTCAAAGTCCTGTGTGTGTGTTTGACCCTATCACCATCCCAACCACGCCCATATGTGGTCTTTGTTGCTCTTTGTATTTTGTCTACCGATGTATGTCCTACTTTTCTTCCAGCAGCCTGCAGCACATAAGTCACATGATCACAGCCTCCTGATCACAATTACTTGTATCGGATATTGCATTACTTTTTATGAAGTATTAGTGCGAACAGTGAGAGATGTGTTACATTCACTGTGGCTCAAGATTGCTTTTTGTGCATGACAACAGACTGGAAATCAAACTTTAACTACCTTTACATTTTATAGTGTAACCCTGCCATTGACATTGGGTTTAAGCTGAAACACATTTACTTAACTAGAACTAAATCATAAGTAATCACATTAGAGAGTGGCTATTAGACTTTGTTGGTTATCTCTGATAAGCTGGTTCCCTGTTAAGGCCAGGGTCACACACACACACACACACACACACACACACACACACACACACACACACACACACACACACACACAGGAATCTGCCTCATAGACAAAAACTGTGAATAAGCAGGAATAAAGTCAGCAATAAAGCCATGCTGGTAATCAGTATCTGGGCTGTAGAGGCTGTATGACTGCCATCTCTTATTACAAGTCATCCATATAAGTAAATGAGTAGCATGTCACAAGACCAGAGGTCCTGCTGTTTATTTCTGAAGAGTGATATGACCTGTAGGAGTACACCGCAGTTTTTAGTCCCACACTGTGTTTTTGTGGAAGCAATTCCTCTCAGATAAAATGCAGAAACTCACTCACTGCTTTAGAGACATAGCTTAAAAAAAGGTTCTGCCTGCTGTGACTTTTGCTATCTCCAACTGTCTAACCCTTTGAAACCTGGAGCAACATCACTTTTCTTGTGCTACTTTCGGATGCCTTTCACTTATATTTAACCACTGAACCCAGAGTAAATCGGTCTGATTTATTTCAAAAACACAGTTAAAAAGCCAATAAGCTACTTAGTAAGAAATGATCCACAAATTGCAATAAATTAGTAGATTTAGATAATTATTTTGAAAAAGCTAGGGAAAAGTGTCCAGGGAAAAAAAAAGAAAAAGCAAAAGAAAAACTATACTTATATTGATCAAAATTACATTTTTAATTTTTCTTGCACTTTTCATTCATTTCTTGCTATATTTTGGGTTAGTAGTTGCTCATAATTGCTCCAAATAGTTGTGTCACGTCGTCGTCTTTTCTTAGTCATGAAAAAAGAAGTAGTTGATGAACATATTTAGTTTTTGTTAGCAAAATTGAAACTGGTCCTGCGCGCACCATCACAGTCTGCTGCAGTAAATGACCACAGCTGAGTGAAACAACGAACTTAACAGAAGCAAAGTGAGAACTGAGGCTGACCCTTCAGGACACATGATGTCCTCACGCTGCAGTTCAGTCGGTTCAACTGTCAGCATGCTGACTAAGACTGGATAAAGCAGGATGAAGCATGAAGTCACACTGAGGGAAGCTGCGTTATCACCATGTCTTAACATAGATCTGTTTTCTGTCCCTTTGTTACTGTTTTTGAGGAGCTGCTGTTTTTATATGATGAGTCACTGTACATTACATTTAAGATATCGCTCAGACACTTTCCTGTTTAGTTAGGGTACTTGGCGAGGAATATTATCTTTTTGATTAATTGGTTAACTACTTGGGGGCAGGCTCCCCCCCCCCTTTTTTTTTTACACAATTCAAATCTCATTTATACCTCGTTTTCCAAAATCTGAGCCCCTTCATTTTTGTCACTGCCTTCGTCCTCTGCTGCCTCCTTCTCTTCCCTTTTTTCTCTTCTCTCATCCATGTACCTGTCACCCTCATTCCTGCGGTTCACTCAAGCTCAAAGAAGAGCAGCAGGGAGGGGGAAGAGGAGAAACTGGGAAGGTGTGGAGAGGAGCTGAGAGGGAGAAGGGTAAGGAGAGAGGGGAGACATGTAGAAAAGAAAAGAAAGAGTTTTGAGGAGGACAAGATCAGATGGAGAGCAGCCAGAGAAGCTAACAAATGGAGAGGAGGGTAATGTTTGGGCCTTCCTCCGAGCTAGAAAGTCCTTTAAAGTGAAACTAGCCTGAAGAATTTCAGGTCAGACGGAGTGCGTAAGTGACTGCCTTCAGCCCACCCCAACCTCACCACAGAGGGATGATTCCAGTTCATTTACTCTGAGAGCCCCCCTGCCTTCAGGACCTTCCACTCAAAACCTTACAATTTTACTCAAACACTAATCTCAAGCCAAAAAAAGAAAGAGCAAGAGTCTTCAGGCTTTCTTTTTAACTCAAATAACAGCATCAGTTGATTACAACTGATTCAAACATCAGTGAGAGCACTGATTATACAAAGAAAGGCTTTGGATTCAGTTTTATAGAATACAAGCATGACAGGATAGAAAGGTCAACCGCGAGCACACGTTGCTCCATACGTCCCCTCACACAGCTTCACAGTCGTCGCTAATCAGAAGAGCTGCTTTAGCGTTAGCGCTAGCCGAAAGGGGCTTTGCTTCCTTAGGCAAACACATTCCTCAGGCTAATCAGCTAGCCTGTTCAAGGCCACAGCAGACATTGTTTCAGACAATTACTACTGACGTTGACAGTGTCACACACTCGTGATAAAGGCTTTAGTGGCCCCCTGTGAGTGTGTGTGTGTGTGTGTGTGTGTGTGTGTGTGTGTGTGTATACACACCACCAAGATTTTAAAGCAAGTGCAGAGTGATATTTGACACAGTTGACAATAAAAGCAGTGATGCCCCCAGAAATCTTTTATAAGCGTGGTCAGATGGGGGTCAGATGGGGCCCCTTAGACACTCTTGGAGTTGCACCATTCTGTTATGTTGTCCAAGCATAATAGAACTCTAGTTGAAAACTTTTAAAAACTTCTATTTTACAGTCAATATTATTAATTATCTGATTGATGGGGCGGTTGAGCAGCAAACAGCACCATCAATTATATCAATCAACAATTTAATAAATGAATTAATAAGACTAACTCATTTAATGCAATGAATAACCTAAATGTTAAAGAATTTATGCAAATGCAGTGGTTAACAAATTATAAATAATTAGTAAAAGGCGACAAGGAAATGACCTAAAAAACTGAAAATGAAAATTAGCTGGGGGAAATATAAGAATAGCATAAAGAAACTAGGGAAAATGTGCAGTTAATTTCTTATTTAAAATTAATGTTAGCACTTTCTTAAGGTAATTTTCTTTTTTTTTCATTTCCCTTTTTCAGGTATCTCTTTACAAATGTCTTGCTAATTTCAGGGAAATTTCTTGTTATGTTGCTTATTTCCTTTTCGCATGTTTTTGAAAGAAATTGAGCCAATTTGCTCAGGTTTCAAAGGGTTAAGTTCAAGTTCCAAAACTGTTTCAAGTTAATCATTCTATAAATGTTGGAGCCTGTTGAGGTATTCTTTTGCAAAATCCAGTGTTTGTTTAGTGTTCTCCAGATAGTCCTGGAAACATTAAACAACCCAAGACTCTGACGGGATGTACTAACTTAATTTGTGTTCTTCACATCCTCTTTCAATTATTAATCAACACTAAGTCCACCTTATAAATCAAAATTAATAGCAAAACTTTTCATTTTGTAGCAGTTGTGTAGCCTTCTGTTTTTTGCTTCAGCTCTGGCAAGTACAACAATGCCATGAAAATGGAGTAGTATCTTGAGTAATAAGAGAGGTATGCCGTTATGCTGATTTGAGCACATTCTAAATTCCTTTTTGGCCAATCAGATTGCTTGGTCAGAACTACATGTTGTATAATACTAATTATATGGTGTGCAAAACTAATACCAGTACAGTTACCATTTTGAGATCTGCAACAGTTCCGTTTTAATGCGTTATGTATCTTTGTTAGGCGATTAATTGTTGTTCGGATAAGCTGGTTGTTCTTTTTCTTTAAAAGACATATACAGCTTTAATCTGAAGGAGTGCATTGGTTGTACGGAATAAAACATTTACTGGGAACAAGTCTTCTCAAGTTTCAGGGAGATTTGCGGGCACTTACACAATTCCTTTTTATTCACAAATCTTCAGGTGGGAGTCCAAGAGACCCCTTTGAAAATGGCCATGCCAGTTGTTCTCAAAATGTAGCCTAACTTTGGTGCATTATTCAGCTCTATTATATATATTTGCATATACCCTCATTCTGTTTTTTCACCATTCTTCATTCTCACACTTACTGCACAGGCTTACAAAAGATCCATGTACACCTTTATAACCAAACAGTGTCCCACCCTGTCCACAAACAGTTAGGAGAGCGCGTGTCAGAGACTACAATGGCACAGTTTCAAAAACGTGCAAATGACATTAAGTTTAAGCATTTGTTGTATCTTGATATCATGACAATTAAGGGACGCCTCAATAATTTTAGACACTTAAATAATGGTTTGAATGAATTAATGTTTTATTAATTATTTTAGATGAATGCTTCCAAAAAAAGTTAACTTAATTAAAAACAATGAATATTGACATGTTTTACTGCATGTTCAGCCTTGAATGAAACCTAAATGAATTAATTTAGCAGCAGATCACTGGATTCTCTCTCTCTCTCTCTCTTTCTCTCTCTCTCTCTCTCACACACACACACACACACACACACACACACACACACACACACACACACACACCAAACAGCTCTCCTTACCAGGCTAAAAGTCCACATATTATATGACGGAGAACCCGGAAGCCTATGGTCAATGACAATAGCTTACTAGCCTCTCTCTCCATATAGTCACTGAAGCATTTTTATCCCCCACCCTGAACACACACATTCACACACACACAAGCAGTGCCATGCCACTCCACTGGTTCCACTGGTTTCATTGTAATGAAATCTTGATCTCCATTTCAATCACTGATTGGTTTAAGTGCATTTGTTGTCTGTTTCCAATCACTTCGGGTATGATAAAGCAGTGAAACTGGGAAGTCTGTGTCCATATGAAGCAGAAAGCAAGATTTTCTCCATGAGAAGAGAGAAAATAGGCAACAAGACAAAAGCGAAAAAGGTTTCAATGATAGAGTGACGCAACAAGAAGTGATGAAAAGTTTTTCAAGAGACTTAACCGAGAAACGTTTAAGTAAAAGAAAGAAACACACTTTAAGGTTGACATGAACACAGTACCTGTATCCCAAACTGAGAATCGCAGATATCGAGCAGGCCGAGAAGATACAGATGCCGATAGGTTTTGCTTTTGGGAATCACTTTGCACAATCACACTTGTTTATAAGTGTCTCCCTCTCTGTCCATTCACTCCTCTGTGATGTTGACAGGCTGCAGCAGTCAGAGAGTCTCCTCGCCTGCCTGCCTGTGTCTGGATGTTTGAGTGAGGAGGTAAAGCAAAGGTGGTTTAGTGTTTACTCATTCTCAATGGCCAGGAGAGAGAGGTGGGGCCACTCAGTACAGGTAACCCCCCACCTTTTTTTTCCCTCCCTCCTTCAATCTCTCTCTCAGCTGATAAGGAATAAGACAAAGGAGGAGGGAAGGGATGAAAGGGCAGAGGGTGTGACGATGATTGACAACGATCACGGAAAGGTCAGCAGCTCGTGTTTGAGAGTATTTACAGAAATAAAGTGGAGCTGCCCTGAAAAATAATAATAATCTGAGTCAGAATTCAAACAATGAGGAATAATGAAACTATTTATTTACAATGTCTACATGTTAGCTGCTCATATTCTGACAATCTCTAATAGATGCATAAAAAACAGTGCTTAACACCAGCATGCTAACATGTTCACATTGCCAAAGCTAACATGCTCACGTTTAGCAGATTACTTCTTTACCACCATGTTATTTCCTTTTTCCTCCAAAACTAGCACAGGTACCACCCCATGACCACAATCCACTCGCCGCCATTTTTGGTGTCATACCAGTGGAAGCTTGTGTTACAAATGTCCAGAGGAAAGCAATAGCATTCAGTAGCCTCAGCACGCAGAATAATTCTTATGAATTAGAAATGTAACCAACAACCCCCTTTCAGGATGTGGCTGCAGAAGGTATTGTCCTTGCTTCAGCTTGAGAAACAACTTAAAGACAATTTGCCATGCCATCTCATTGGTGTTTTCTTTCTGTGTAGACATTGCTACTATAATTATTTCATGTATATTGGATGCAGCCCCTCCGCCCCCCTTTTTTTTTCAAAGTGTGCAAGGGAGGTAGGGAGGGATAAGGGTGTACGCCTGTTTGTGTATAATGTGAATATATTTATATATTACAGCTGTCTGTCCCATTTTTATGTGTTTCTGCATAAGCAAAAAAGCTCTTCAAATAAAGTTGTTTTTTAAAAACAGCACACATACACTGTTTTTTAAACATGGGAAAACCTGTTTGAAATAGGTGGTGGTCTCCTCTGTGTTTTTTTTCCTGGTGTGTAATGTTCCGATGTCACAAAAGCGCTGAAAAATAGGGTTAGCAAGGAGCAGAAAGCAGCATAGAAGCCAGTGAAAAATCCGCCTGTCTTTCAAACTCTGCGTCGTCAAAGAGTCACAGAAGATAATGACAATTGCGCCAGAAAAGGGGCGATTATTAAACCCCTTTTATACTGGCCAAAAACCCCTAACACCCTCTAATATATGAACATCTGGCTTTTTTTCTAAGTTTGTTAAGGTTACAATATGCTTTGGTCCACTGGCAATTGGAAAGTAGTCTATTTTCACCTATTTTTAGTAAGTTTTACTTAATTTTTTTGAAAAAAGGAATAAATTAGTTAATTTAGGTGGAAAATGAGTCCAGGCATCCCAGCTAGCAGGGAACGTTTTCACAACATTGGCTAACGCTACCTACAAGTTACAATAATGTTTTAAAGAAAACATTTTTATCTAATGTTCAAAGAACGTTTTGAGGATGTTTATCATTTCAAATAATGTGTCTGTAAGATTAAATGCAGACTAAGACATATATTATAACTGCAACATTCTGAGGATGTTTTGGTGATGTTGAGAGGTGACAGATCATAGAACGTTCTTTTATAATACGTTCCCACAATGTTACATGAGAACAAAGGAAGAACATTTTCAAAGCAAATTCAAAACATGTTATTGAAGCCTGAGATTACAGACCATTTTTATGAAAATTAAAATTAAAATGAATGAATGAATGAATGAATGAATGAATGAATGAATGAATGAATAAAATTCAGGGGGGTCACAAAAATCAGTAGGATTGATCCTCTGGGAACCATGAATGTCTGTACCAAATCTCATGGCAATTCATTTAACAGTTTCTATAGAGATATTTCAGTATAGACCAAAGAGGTGGACCAGTGACCGATGTGTGGGTTAGTGGCAGCACTTCATCCCTCAGATCGAACAGATCCAACAATAAAAAGGTTAACAAAAGGTCATCAGAGTCACATGACCTGCCACTTCAGCCATCAGTATTTGAGAGCACTTTTATCCAGAGAATCACCATATTTCATCAAACCAAATATTTACTTTTTGTATATCTTCAGGGGCATAAGAGAAAAAAAATGTCTGTCAATATAGACTTAAAATAATTCAAACAGCGCAGAGAAAAAAAATCACAAGAGCTGACTAAATTATCTCTGCCTGAGGCATTTTAGAAAAAAACTGTTGCCGGCTGAATTGAACAGGCTCTTCTGAGATCACGTTGGATTTTTCAGCTGATTTGAATGCCAGAGTGTTTCGATAACAGGGGCAGATTATGACACAGTGGGCCCCTGGGCACAGAAATGCAGAAGGCCCCACCACCTCTCCCACACAGGACGAAGACATACAAACATTTTAGTTGTTGAGTCCCTTTTTGTCATTATTTTGATTCTCTTGGTGGTTTGGCGTCTCTTTGTGGTCATTTTGTGTGTCATGGCCCCTTTTTTCCCTTTGCAAAGTCATTTAAATCTGCCAGTTTGCAGCCAGTTTGTATCTCTTTGTAGAAAAAACCCAAGTAATTTTAGTGTATACAGAGCCAGCGTGTTTTCACATATAACTATAAATTAAAGGTTTGTTTTAACCAAACCAGAGTTGGTGATTGTTGAAACAATGAAAACGATAATAGCAATGATACGATGATAAAGTTACTGTTTCTTTAAATGGATTTTGGTGGGTTCTATGCTGCTGTGATTTCAGGCGCTGGTTTTTGGTTTAACAAAAAGGATATTACTCTTTAACAAAAAGATCTGTCTTTGTAGGGATACTTTTCCATAAAGTTTTTTAGAAACATAATAACAATCTGATCCTGTCAGTGACAAAAAGAAACACGTCTGACGGTATTAACATGCCCTGAGTGGTTACATTGTAGGCTGTTTTGCAACTGTAGGATGCTCTCTCAATTATCTCAATTAGACACAAAACCTGGAAAATAGGGTCTGGGCTTAATAATACTTAAGTAGTCCTTTAATGGGACCAGACACCACAATGATTGGGATGAGTGCTAAGAAACTTTATTTTTTCAAACTATGAATTTAAAGTCACTTGACTTATACACACAATTGAGATAAAGAAAATTCAAACTTGACTAAAGCTGTCACATTCCAGTCATATTTGCCGGGAACAGAGAGGGCGAGAGAGAATAGGAAGGAGACCACGTTGACAATGCATGGAAGTGTACATAACCTTAAACAACCCTTAAGGGGGGAACGAGGCCTATACTTTTATCAGACGGGGTGTCATTCTCCAGCACAAGTGTGTGTGTGTCCTCACGTGTGTGTGCTGTTGCCATTGTACAAGTGACACATTAACCAATGACTCTGTTAATGAAGGACATGTAATCACTGATTCTCGCCTTTTTGGCAACACACACACACACACACAGTATATGTAGATAGCCAGTTCAAAGTTTACAGATGGAGAAACGTATTCTCTCGCCTGACAGGGTGTAATTAGGTTGGAGTGAAGGCCGTATGCAGCCATAAACCTACTTTAAAGGTGGAGGAGAGTGTAATTCAAAGACTGAGATGACTTTATTACTAGCACACCGCGTCACACATACACACTCTCTTACACATGCACACACGTATCAAGTCAAGTGAAGGCTAGTGTGTTTGTACAGCCCAATATCACATACTGTGGTAACAGAAATCCTGCATTCCTAACCCTACCTAAGTAAAGTAAAAACCTTTTATATCCTGCTGGGTAGTTTAATCTACAACAGGGCATCATATTCAAGAATATCATTATGTGTTTGTAGCATGGCTGTCCTGTGAGTACCATGTATCTCTATGAAGTCAGTAAAACAGCCCTATTTTCAGCTTGTGACGATGCTGAACTAAGAGGGGTGTTTTTAAGAGTTTATTTGACTTCAGAAGAATGTCCTCAACACATAAAGAAATACTTTATCCTTCAGTTTATTACAAACATCCAACATTATCACATTTGGAGATTCATGGTTTTCACTGAAGAGTAAGGGAATGAAAGTGTAATCTGAAAAGCTGTCAGACAAATGTAGTTCAGTAAAAAGTACAATATTTGCCTCTGAGATAGAGGAGGAATAGCTGCTGCATAATAAAAAAAATACTCATGTAAAGGTATGAATTGAATTTGTACTTAAGTATTGTACTTCAGTTAATGTAAATGATTACTCTCCACCACTGCATTCTGTTCCTACGACAAGGAAAACATCTTAAAAAACATAAAACAAATAAGACAAATAAGAGAGGTGATATGCTAACGCTCGGGATACAACACTTTATAATGTGGTTGTAATGTTTAATAATGTATAGTATTTGTCGACATGAGTTTGGTGTTCGTAGCAAAATGCTAACTTGCAACACCTGTCAACAGGAGGATTTTTATAACTTCAGGGTTTAAGGGGAATACAAAAATGAAGAGAAAGTTGTAACAGTTAGGAGACAGTAAAACCCTCCCTCCAGCAATATTATATTGTGATTATGATACTGAGAACAATACTTCAGTAATAAAGTCATGAGCCATGCTTTGAAGAAGGCAGACCACAGTAAAGATAGCCATCAGCTCGGTGTTAATGGAGACAGACAGAGAGACATGGGGGAACAGGCCCGACTGGTCCGATATGAACCCAAACACAACCACAAGATGCTGCACACAAACAGCTTTGCAACGGTCACTGAGACAGATGGGGGGACGATAAAGTCTGAAGAGTCTGCTGCCTGTATGCCATCAGAACTGAAAGTATCACACACACACATCCATGTATATCATCACTTTTTAAGTAGGCTGTAGCCATGCATGTTTGCAGATATGCATAAAGAAATTGCAGAGCAGTAAAATGCAGAATGTTTTATTGACAGCATTTTTTTTTCACTTTTATCAATACAAGTTTAATAATATAATTTTTAATGACTGAAACTTACTGTTATCTTATATTTTCTGTTACTTTTATCTTTGAAAATTAACATTTAGTTTTTCAATAGACTTATATTCATTACACAATATCTGTTTGTGCAAGAAAAATAATAATGCTGGCTGGCATATTGCTGTAAAATATTTATTCTTAGATGGCTTCCATATTGATATCAGTATCACTCACACACATAAATGTCTACACACACACACACACACACACACACACACACACACACACACGCTATGTATATTGTGTGTCAGTTTCCACTTGGTATCAGGAGCCTTTCAGACTGATAATTCTGTTTAGGAAATGATTAAAAAGTGGGTCACTGAAACTTACTGCCATAACAGCAACACACACTGATTACATTTATTATTAAAAACTAAAATTCTAATATAGGTGGCAGGACGGGGCCGCAAATGGGGTGCACAATAAAACCAAAAGTCATAGCAAAATTTCAAAAATGTAATTATGCTTTCAAAGTTTATAGCCTAGTTATAAACTATGTCTATATGGAGATTAAGGAATCACATACTGATAGACTTTGGTTTCTAATTTTACAGTTTTATTATTAATTATCTGATGAGCAGACTAATACTGGTAGAGTTAAAATTTTGAGTTTCACAACAATCCTGTTTTAATGTGTTCTGTATCTGTATCTCTACATGATAGACGATTCATTGTTCTTCAAGTAGGCTGGTAACTTAAAGGAGTACATTGATTGAAAGGAACAAATCATTTACTAGGAAACAAGTCTTCTCAAGTTTAGGGAAGACTCGTGGGTACCAATGAAATCCATTTTCATTCAGATATCTTGAGGTTCCAGTGACTACTTTGAAAATGGCCATGTCAGTTGTTCCCTCAACAAAATTTTGCCTAAATTTGGAGCATTTTTTAACCTCCTTCACTACAAGCTATGCTGACAAATTTTAAATTTTCTAGTTTCACCAGATACCTAACTACACTAGCTTTAAAAATGAGTGTGCACGGGCTCTTAAAAACAGTAATGTAGGCCTCCAATTGTTTTCACCAGGGGGGCAGCAATTGTATCAGGGGGCCAAGGTCCCCCCTTCCTCTCCCCTTGGGGGCCGCACTGATCATAACTACATGTTCCAAACATGAGATTTAAGCACTGGGTTAAGCATTTTATCACTGCCAGGGTAAATTGCATTGTAAAGAAAACTGAAACAAAATGAAAGACAAACTCATTTTCATTTCGGCAAAATAGAAAGTAAAACTGCTTGAAAACTAAATCTACTATCAAAAGTAAATAAAATGCATAACATACACTATTAATTAAGGCCCTGTTCCACTGTTATTAGTAAAAACAAACAAAAAAACAAACAGCAACGTAAAACACTACAAAGAGTGCTAAACTGAGGTAACTTTTTACAAGTCAAATCAAGTGTTGAAAGTTAAAGACTTCGACTAATCTAAACAGTTTTTCTGGCTCTTCAACCTAAACTGACCCTCACTGTCCCAACAGGGGCAGCAAACACCACAGAGTGTCACACACTTGGACGTGAGCACATGCAACTCACAGGTCACGAGTGTGTGGAGAGACAGGCGGATTTACTGTAAGCTGACCGATGCTGAGTGTAAAATTGCTGCTCTGCCTAAAAATCCTCAGACAGTTTGACCGCACCTGATCCAAGAGGGAAAAATCTGCAACACTTCCTCATTCAAAGGGTCGCCTCACATCCTGGAACTACCGTCGACCAATCCCTGCGTCCCACTTATGATTAACAAAAATGACTCAGCACAAAACGAGAGCCTTTCTGCCCTCCCACTACACACATACACACACACACACACACACACACACAGGATCTAACATTAAAGTCCAGCTTTTTTTCTTCTGTCCTGATGAAAGACGTTTCCCCTTTTGCCTAGAATCTGGTCAGCTGACACTTGAGTCATGTGGCTTGTCACTAACCAATGGCAGCACTGGAGCATTGTGTGTTTAGGTGCTACAATCACGGCCAAGGTCAAGAAGACGAGGACGGAGGGAGACAGAGAGAGAGAGAGAAAGAAGACTTGAAGGAGCTAAAGAGACTAAAGCATAATAAAAAGAGAAACAGAGTCATCCTCATGACTTGTAACCACACGGAGGCCACTTATTATCTGGTCAGTAACCAGTAACCATTGTAACGTCAACATGTGTGACTATTCCCTCTCCCAGCACTGGGAAACAACACTGACTATCATGTGATTGGGTGATTTGTTGTGCTGCAGCCTACACTATAGCCATGAAGGAAGTAGGTCAAGGAATTCTGGCCGTGTTTCAGTCAAAAAACATAGATCACACATATTTCGAAAAGAAAACAAAGGTGAACATTGAAGTGAGTACTACTATACTTTTTCTGCTATAAGTGTTCATTAAAATACAACTTAACTACAGTAGATTTCACCTACTGTACTTAAAGCTGACCTCTTGCTCCTGCTCATTTTCAGGTTCATACTTATATTTAAGTTTTCTACCACAACATGTTTACATGTTTTAATGGTCAAAAACACTTTATTTTCCATGCTGGAACACATGTGTCCAGCCTCTCTGTTTTAGCACCTGTCTCTTTAGGAAACCTTTCCAGAAAAGTTCAATCTGCTCTAACTGGTCAGCATTTCTTCCCCATCTCTGCACCGTTACTGCAGCTGGGAAATGATATGATCCCAAACCAGGGAAAAACTAGCAACATCAACAACCAAGTTTACATGTTTTCTTGACCTCAATAAAGAATAGCAGAACTTTCTGTCTTGAAACATTGACAATAAAAGCTACTAAACATAACCGGACGTGTTCTTGCAGGAATATGAACCACATTCGTGGAGAAATAAACATCAGCAACCGGGATGATATTTTTCCCTGACATTCGTATGTAAAGTAGCTACATATAACAGTGTAGGCTACGTGACATAAACACTTGCAGTAGTGTACCTGAAGCAAATGACCATATAAATAAATTTGGCACAGTGTGAGGTCATACTGTAGCCATAGTAGAAAAAAAACATTGGAAACAGAGTGTTTAGATCTGTTTAAAGCCTGAAGTTTTTGTTTCAGCCATGTTTAATATGAACATGTTTCACTGTAACACCACATATAAGACACAGAACACAGAGAGGCATTAAAGGTCCCATTCGGCAGGCCTTTCTAGTGAATATTTTAGTTTTGTTAAGCTTTATTTTGCTTTCAGTTCACCTGTCGGAATCTGTGACGGCTCCTGCTGCTTGTCCTAAAGCACTTCCTTCAATAGCTGCATCGACTGGTATCACTGCATTGCCGTCTTTCACCAGAAATGCCCCAAACGCACTGGAAATTGTCTGACGTGTGTTTTGACATCCACCTTTTGTTGCAAATGACAGAACAAGCACCAAAGGCGTAATCAGGCACGTCAAACTGTGTTCACCCTACAATGACCTTATTGCGACTTTAAAGTGTCAAATGAGGACCCAACAACTAAAGCTGCAGTACCTATTTGGAAAGAGTTAAAAGAGGACATTATTTCATTAAAAAAAAGTATTATTATTGTTAATAATAATAACACAAACTTGCCTTGATATAAATGGTGACCTTTTTCTAAGCACTGCTGATTTTGTGTTGTTGGAATTTTAGAAAATGTTCCTCAAATAGAAATGTATAGATAATAAATGGGGATATCTCTTATATATGAAAAACTAGAGGTCCGCACACCAGGGTCAGGGTCATGAGTCTGAGGAAGAGCGTTTTTTAGTTTGAAATGTCACTTATTTTTGAAAAATAAAATCCTTTAAGGGGAGCTCCCTGGTGTGCGGACCTCTGTTTTTCCCATTTTGGTTTATCTTGGATCCAGCACCCACTATGGAATGTGCGTGTATCTTTGAATCTCTGATATCTCTAATATACAAAACTTTTGGCTAAACAGTGACCTCCTAAAATACAGCTAGTTCAGTGGCATTGGCATTTCAAATCTGATGCCTGCTGTGTGCCATAAGAACATCAATTGATGAGTGTCAGATAATGTGGGTCAGTTATTAGACGGGCTTCCATTAACCCTCAAACTGCTCATATTGAAACTGCATATATAAATATGACTAATGGATAGGTCAATTTAGAAAGAACTCCCATTTATCACAAAACAGTTTTGTTGCTCGCATGCGGTGGCATTTCAGGCTATTCGAAAAAGCCACATGTTGCAAAACTGCAATGGAAACACTTTTTTGAGCTTTTCTAGGTCACATGATGCTATGGCTATGTGCTTGTCAGTAGGAACTGGCTCCCTCATGATGCAGCAGAAACTACAAGAGGTGTTACTGGATCACATAACTCTTCAAAAGTTGAGTGGATCACCTGGAAGTTCTGAAGCCATAATTCCTCTGTGAAATCGTGGACTATCGCATTCCAGAAATCCCTCATATGTGGCCGCTCCCATGTATAAGGGGCTTGCATTTTCATTTTCGCTTGCATAACATGCCTACATCACCTACGATTTGAAATAATGACAGCTAGTGCGGTGGCTGCAATAGAAATAAAGCTGCTAATGTTGACATCCATCACCATGCTTCTTGGAATGTTATCCCGAGAGGAGAAGTCGCATAACATCACTCAATGGAAACGCAGTCATCTCGCAATTATGTTTTATCGACATTTATCCATTGCTGAGTGGCATCATGTGAGATGATTTAACACGTTCAATTGGTCTGTGAAGTAACTGGTCACTACACCACTGCTACAAATGCTGCACCAGCTAAAAAAAACCCTCATCTCCCGTCAAATAGCCTAGCAACTATATTCATCACTTTTTGTAAGTACAAGTGCAACAACATGCACACCACCAAGGGGAAGCTATACAAAAGTGTGGGATGTGTCAGCTGTGACTCAGGAGGTAGAGTGGTCACTGGTGGTCATCATGATACTGAACCCCAAATGGCTTTGGATCGCTCCCTGTGAGTGTGCCAGAATGATGATCTGATGAGCAGGTGGCACCTTGGTAGCCTCAGCCATCAGTGTATGAATGGTTGAACGGTACCTGTAGTGTGAAGTGCTTTGAGTGGTTGCTAAGACTAGAAAAGCACTTCATCAATGCACTCCATTTACTATCATCATCCCATTGTCCCAACTCATTGTCTCTTTATGATGTCAGGCTTTAATTGCAGTCACAAACTCTTTTGTCTCTGGTAGGGCGACACTGAGTACAAACTAGTTTTCTTTTAGGAACAGCCCATCCTTAAGTGTCAACAACTAGCTGTGCCACAAGCCTGAATGTCCATATTATATCCTTTAAAAATGCGTCCATGCCAAATCTCCCATACTTCACAGTTTTTCTCTGTAATAGCTACTTTAAATGAATGTTGTCCATCCAAAGCCTCTTACTGACCCTTTTTCTTGACATGTAGCATCTTATTATGACTGACAGGATAACTAAGCATACAATATCTTTAACCCTTTGACATCCTAATCAACCATTTGGTAAAGCACAATGAGTCACTCATTGAACCATTCAGTTTAGGCATGTTTTATTTTTATTTTTTTAAATGCATTAGATGTCGCTGTGTCTTAAAATAGTATCCCTTTTCATCTCACCTCCTACAGAAAGTTAGGGATTTTCAAAAGCAGGCATTAAAAACATGCTCTAATAAACAGCTGATTTTGCCTTTTATGGTAAAGGTAGTGAGGTTGAGCTAATAAAATTAAATCTGACTTTGCTAAGAAATTTGAAAAACTTCATTTTTGCTAAATGATATATTTAATGTTATCTATTATATATTTGGTGAAATCATTTCATTAGTATGATGT
Source organism: Plectropomus leopardus (assembly GCF_008729295.1). Classification (NCBI taxonomy): domain Eukaryota; kingdom Metazoa; phylum Chordata; class Actinopteri; order Perciformes; family Serranidae; genus Plectropomus; species Plectropomus leopardus. Next base: position 32,964,748 of record NC_056466.1, read on the forward strand.
TTTTTTAATTGTCTGAAGCCACGCTTTACCAGACAGCTGAAACTAGGATAATAATTTTACAATTTTTCTGAAATAAATGAATAAAAAGAATATTAATTGTTCTTAATACAGTATATTTAATGTTATTTCGTTATCTCTTTAATGAAAAAAAAAATCAATATGATTTTTAAAATGTCATCAATGTACTGTAATGGTAAATATTTAGAATACATACATTTGAAATAATACTAGCACTGGTAATACTACTAATTCCATGGTAAC